>NW_024752841.1:0-14905 GCF_018991925.1 Homarus americanus | reverse complement strand
TTAACCCTTAGAAGCTTACCTGTATGATGATTTAACCCCTTGAGAAGCTAACTGTATTAGTTGCTTGTGAGAAGCTTCCCTGTATGATGATTTAACCCTTGAAAGCCTACCTGTGTGATGATTTAAGCCCTTGGGAAGCCTACCTGCATCATGATTTAACCCCTTGAAGCTTACATGTGATTGTAACCCTTGAGAAGCCTACCTGTATGATAGTCCCTAACCCTTGAAGCTTGCTGTATGATGATTTAACCCCTCAAAGTCCTACCTGTATGATGATTTAACCCCTTGAGAAGCTTACCTGTATGATGATTTAACCCCTTGAGCTTACCTGTATGATGATTTAACCCCTTGAAGCTTACCTGTATGATGATTTGTAACCCCTTGATGCAGCCTACCTGTATATTGATTTAACCCCTTGAGAAGCTTACACCCAACATGATGATTTAACCCCTTGAGAAACTTACCTGTATGATGATTTAACCCTTGAGGAAACTACCTACCTGTGTGATTTAACCCCTTGAGAAACTACACCAGCCTTGATGATTTTAACCTATTGAGAAGCTTACCTGTATGATGATTTAACCCTTGAGAAGCCTACCTGTATGATGATTTAACCCCTTGAGAAGCTTACCTGTGCGTTGATTAAACCCTTGAGAAGCCTACCTGTGATAGTTTAACCCTTGAGAAGCTTACCTGTATGATGGTTAACATGAGATGCTTACCTGTATGATGATTTATCACTTAGAAAGCTTACCTGTATGATGGTTAACCCCTTGAAAGTTTACCATATGATGATTGCCCTTGAGAAGCCTACCTGTGATGATTTAACCCTTGAGAATCTTGCCTGTATTTTTTATTTAACCCCTTGAGAAGCTTACCCCTGTATGATGATTTAACCCTTGAGAAGCCTACCTGTATGATGATTTAACCCTTGAAGCCAACCTGTATGATGGTTAACTCCTTAAGAAGTTTACCTGTATGATGATTTAACTCCATGAAAGCCTACCTGTATGATGATTTAACCCTTAAAGGCTTTTACATGATGATTTAACCCTTGAGAAGCTTACGTGTATGATGATTTAACCCCTTGAGAAGCTTATCAGTATGATTATTTATACCCCTAGAAGCTTGCAATGGCGATGATTTATGTAGCCAGGGAAGCTTACGCAGCCATGATGATTTAACCCTTTGAAGTTTACCTTCTATGATGATTTAACCATGAGAAGCCTACCTGTATGATGATTTAACCCTTGAAGCACCTATGATGGTTAAACCTTGGTAGCTTGCCTGTATGATGATTTAACGCAAGAAGCTTACCTGTATGATGATTTAACCCCTTGAGATGCTTACCTGTATGATGATTTATCCTTGAGAATCCTACCTGTATGATGATTTAACCCTTGAGAAGCTTACCTGTACTGATGATTTAACCTTATGTGAGAAGCTTAGTTGTATGATGATTTAACCCTTGAGAAGCTTACCTGTATGATGATTTTATACTTGAAGCCTACCTGTATGATGGTTAACCCCTTGAGAAAGCTTACCTGTATGATGATTTAACCCTTGAGAAGCTTACCTGTATGATGATTTAACCCCGCCAAGAAGCCTACCTGTATGATCATTGAACCCCCTTAGAAGCCTAGCTGTATGATGATTTAACCCCTTAGAAGCTTACCTGTATGATGATTTAACTTGTAAAGCCTACCTGTATGATGATTTAAGCCCTTGAGAAACCTACCTGTATGATGATATAACCCCTTGAGAAGGCTACCTGTATGATGATCTAACCCCTTGAGAAGCTTACCTGTATGATGATTTAACCTTGAGAAGCTTACCTGTATGATGATTTTACCCCTTGAAAGCTTACCTGTATGATGATTTAACCCTTGAAAGCTTACCTGTATGATGATTTAAGCCCTTAGAAACACTGTATGATGATTTAACCCCTTGAGAATCCTACCTGTATGATGACTTAACCCCTTGATAAGCTTACCTGTAGTTGCCTTGGCTGCCTGTATGATGATTTAACCCCTTGGCTTTTACCTGTGATGATTTAACCCTTGAGAAGCTTGCCTTATGATGATTTAACCCTTAGAATCCTACCTGTATGATGATTTAACCCTTAGAAGCATATATCTGTGTGATGATTTTAACCCCTTGAGAAAACACTGTATGATGATTTAACCCCTTGAGAAACACCTGTATGATGATTTAACCCTTGAGAAGCCTACCTGTATGATGATTTAACCCTTGAGAAGCCTACCTGATCGATAATTTTAACCGGATTAGAAGCCTACCTGTATGATGATTTAAGCCCTTAAAAGTCCTACCTGTATAATGATTTAACCCTTGAGAAGCTTACCTGTATGATGATTTAACCCTTGAGAAGCGTACCTGTGATGATTTGCTTATGAGAAAGCTCACCTGTATGATGATTTAAGCCCTGAAAAACCTACCTGTACAGTGATTATCCTTCAGATGTCTTACCTGTGGTGAATAACATGAGAAGCTTACTACATATGATGATTAACCGCTGACAATCCTACGCAACATACGATGATTGCTTGTGAGAAGCTTACCTGTATGATGATTTAACCCCGCAAAGCCTATCAGTACTTGATGATTTAACCCCTTGAGAAGCTTACCTGTATGATGATTTAACCCCTTGAGAAGCTTACCTGTATGATGATTTAAGCCCTAGAAAAACCTGCCTGTATGATGATTGTATCTCTTCAGATGCTTACCTGCATGGTGATCCTAACCCTTGACTTGCCATGATGATTTAACCCCATGACAATCCTACCTGTATGATGATTTAACCCCTTGAGAGAAGCTTACCTGTATGATGGTTAACCCCTTGAGAAGCCTACCTGTATGATGATTTAACCCTTGAGAAACACGCAGCATGATGATTTATCCCCTTGAAAGCTTACCTGTATGATGATTTAACCCCTGAGAAGCTTACCTGTATGATGATTTAACACTTGAAGCTACCTGTATGATGATTTACTGTGCTGAGAATCCTACCTGTATGATGATTTAACCCCTTGAGAAGCCTACATGTATGATGATTTAACCTCTTGTGAACTTACCTGTATGATGATTTAGCCCTTGAGAAGCTTACCTGTATAGAGTGGTTGTACTTGAGAGCCTACCTGTATGATGATTTAACCCTTGAGGAAGCCTACCTGTGATGATTTAACCCCTTGAGAATCCTACCTGTATGATGATTTAACCCCTTGAAAGCCTACATGTATGATAGTTGCTTATGAAGCTTGCCTGTATGATGATTTAACCCCTTGAAAGTCCTACATGTATGATGATTTAACATATGAGCTTACCTGTATAATGATTTATCCTTGAAAACTTACCTGTATGATGAAGTTTAACCCCTTGAAAAACACCTGTATGATGATTTAACCCCTTGAGAAGCTTACCTGTATGATGATTTAACCCCTTGAGAAGCACCTGTATGATGATTTAACCCCTTGAAAGCCTACATGTATGATGATTTAACCCCTTGAGAAGCTTACCTGTATGATGGTTAACTTGTGACTTACCTGTATGATGGTTAACCCCTTGAGAAGCCTACCTGTGATGATTTAACCCTTGAGAAGCTTACCTGTATGATGATTTCACCCTTGAGAAGCTTTCCTGTATGATGATTTATTGTAGAAACCTACCTGTGTGATGGTATAACCCCTTGAGAAGCTTACCTGTATGATGATTAGCACCAGAAGCCCCTACCTGTGATGAGATTTAGCCCCTTAGAAGCCCTAACTGTATGATGATTTAACCCCTTGAGAAGCTTGCCTGTAAGATGGTTAACCCCTGAGAATCCTACATGTATGATGATTTAACGGCTTTGAGAAACTTACTGTATGATGATTTAACCCCTTGAGAAGCTTGCAACATGATGATTTAAGCCCTTGAGAAGCTTACGTGTGATGATTTAACCCCTTGAGAAGCTTACATATATGATGATTTAACCCTTGAAAGCTTACCTGTATGATGATTTAACCCTTGAGAAGCGTACCTGTATGATGATTTAACCCTTGAGAAGCCTACCTGTATGATGATTTAACCCTTGAGAAGCTTACCTGTACGATGGTTAAACCCTTGAGAAGCTTACATGTATGATGGTTAACCCCTTGAGAGCTTACCTGTATGATGATTTAACCCCTTGAAGTTTACCTGTCTGATGATTTATCCTTGGCTTACCTGTATGATGATTTAACCCCTTGAAAGTTTACCTGTATGATGGTTAACCCCTTGAGAAGCCTACCTGTATGATGATTTAACACCCTTGAGGAAACACCTGTATGATGGTTAACCCCTTGAAGCTTACCTGTATGATACAGTTTAACCCCTTGGGAAAGCCTACTGCAGCCTTGATGGTTGCTTGTAGAAGCCTACCTGTATAGTTTATACATGAGAAGCCTACCTGTATGATGATTTAACCCCTTGAGAAGCCTACATGTATTATAATTTTTCCCCTTGAGAAGCCTACCTGTATGATGATTTAACCCCTTGAGAAGCCTATGTGTATGATGATTTAACCCGCTGAAAAGCTTACCTGTATGATGATTTAACACCTTGAGAAGCCTACCTGTATGATGATTTAACCCCTTGAGAAGCTTACGTGTATGATGATTTAACCCCTTGAGAAGCCTACCTGTATGATGATTTAACCCCTTGAGAAGCATACTTGTATTATAATTTTTCCCCTTGAGAAGCCTACCTGTATGATGATTTAACCCCTTGAGAAGCCTATGTGTATGATGATTTAACCCGCTGAAAAGCTTACCTGTATGATGATTTAACACAGCAGAAAGCCTACCTGTATGATGATTTAACCCCATGAGAAGCTTACATGTATGATGATTTAACCCTTGAAAGCCTACCTGTATTATATTTTCCCCCTGAAGCCTACCTGTATGATAATTTAACCCTTGAGAAGCCTACCTGTATGATGATTTAACATGAAGGCTTATACGTGTATGATGGTTAACCCCTAATCTTACCTGCATGATGATTTAACCCCGCCGAAAAGCCTGTAATAGCATGATGATTTAACGCCAGAAAGCCTACCAGCCATGATTTAACCCCTTGAGAAGCCTACCTGCATGATAGTTTAACCCTTGAAAGCCTACCTGCGCGATGATTTAACCCTTGAAAGCCTACCTGCCATGATGATTTAACCCCTTGAGAAGCCTACCTGTATGATGATTTAACGCCAAAGCCTACCTGTATGATGATTTAACCCCTTGAGAAGCCTACCTGCATGATGATTTAACCCCTTGAGAAGCTTACCTGTATGAAGATTTAAGCCCTTGAGAAACCTACCTGTATGATGATTTAACCCCTTGAGAAGCTAACCTGTATGATGATTTAACCCCTTGAGAAACCTACCTGTATGATGATTTAACCCCTTGAGAAGCCTACCTGTATGATGATTTAACCCCTTGAGAAGCCTACCTGTATGATGATTTAACCCCTTGAGAAGCCTACATGTATTATAATTTTTCCCCTTGAGAAGCCTACCTGTATGATGATTTAAGCCCTTGAGAAGCCTAACTGCATGATGATTTAACCCCTTGAGAAGCCTACGTGTATGATGATTTAACCCGCTGAAAAGCTTACCTGTATGATGATTTAACACCTTGAGAAGCCTACCTGTATGATGATTTAACCCCTTGAGAAACCTACCTGTATGATGATTTAACCCCTTGAGAAGCTTACCTGTATGATGATTTAACCCCTTGGGAAGCCTACATGTATGATGATTTAACCCCTTGAGAAGCCTACCTGTATGATGATTTAACCCCTTGAGAAGCTTACCTGTATGATGATTTAACCCCTTGAGAAGCCTACCTGTATGATGATTTAACCCCTTCAGAAGCCTACCAGTATGATAATTTACCCCCTTGAGAAGCTTACCTGTATGATGATTTAACCCCTTGAGAAGCCTACCTGTATGATGATTTAACCCCTTGAGAAGCATACCTGTATGATGATTTAACCCCTTAAGAAGCCTACCTGTATGATGATTTTAGCCCTTCAGAAGCCTACCTGTATGATGATTTAACCCCTTGAGAAGCCTACCTGTATGATGATTTAACTCCTTGAGAAGCTTACCTGTAAGATGATTTAACCCCTTAAGAAGCCTACCTGTATGATGATTTTAGCCCTTGAGATGCCTACCTGCATGATGATTTAACCCCTTGAGAAGCCTACCTGTATGATGGTTGTACCTTGAGAAGCTTACCTGTATGATGATTTAACCCCTTGAAAGCTTACCTGTATGATGATTTAACCCCTTGAAATAAGCCTACCTGTATGATGATTTAACCTTGAGAAGCTTACCTGTGATGATTTAACCCCTTGAGAAGCTTACCTGTATGATGATTTAAGCCCTAGAAAAACCTACCTGTATGATGATTTAACCCCTTCAGATGCTTACCTGTATGATGATCTAACCCCTTGAGAAGCTTACCTGTATGATGATTTAACCCCTTGATAAGCCTACCTGTATGATGATTTAACCCCTTGAGAAGCTTACCTGTATGATGATTTAACCCCTTGAGATGCTTACCTGTATGATGATTTATCCCCTTGAGAAGCTTACCTGTATGATGATTTAACCCCTTGAGAAGTTTACCTGTATGATGATTTAACCCCTTGAGAAGCCTACCTGTATGATGATTTAACCCCTTGAGAATCTTACTTGTATTTTTGATTTAACACCCTTGAGAAGCTTACCTGTATGATGATTTAACCCCTTGAGAAGCCTACCTGTATGATGATTTAACCCATTAAAAGCCGCCTGTATGATGATTTATCCTTGAAGTTTACCTGTATGATGATTGCCCCATGAGAAACCTGTATGATGGTTTAACCCCTTGAGAAGCTTACCTGTATGATGATTTAAACCCTAGAAGCTTACGTGTATGATGATTAAACCCTTGAAAGCTTATCAGTATGATTTTTAACCTTGAGAAGCAGCTGTATGATGATTTATTGCCTTGAGGCTTACCTGTATGATGATTTAACCCCTTGAGAAGCTAACCTGTATGATGATTTAACCCCTTGAGAAGCTTACCTTCTATGATGATTTAACCACTTGAGAAGCCTACCTGTATGATGATTTAACCCCTTGAGAAGCTTACCTGTATGATGATTTAACCCCTTGAGAAGCTCACCTGTATGATGATTTAACCCATTGTGAAGCTTACCTGTATGATGATTTAACCCTTGAGAAGCCTACCTGTATGGTTATTTAACCCCTTGAAAACCTACCTGTATGATGATTTAACCCCTTGAGAAGCTTACCTGTATGATGATTTAACCCCTTGAGAAGCTTACCTGTATGATGATTTAACCCCTTGAGAAGCTTACGTGTATGATGATTTAACCCCTTGAGAAGCCTACCTGTATGATGAATTAACCTCTTGGGAAGCTTACCTGTATGATGATTTAAACCCTTGAGAAGCTTACCTGTATGATGATTTATCCCCTTGAGAAGCTTACCTGTATGATGATTTAACCCCTTGAGAAGTTTACCTGTATGATGATTTAACCCATTGAGAAGCCTACCTGTATGATGATTTAACCCCTTGAGAATCTTACCTGTATTTTTTATTTAACCCCTTGAGAAGCTTACCTGTATGATGATTTAACCCCTTGAGAAGCCTACCTGTATGATGATTTAACCCCTTGAGAAGCCAACCTGTATGATGATTTAACTCCTTGAGAAGTTTACCTGTATGATGATTTAACCCCATGAGAAGCCTACCTGTATGATGATTTAACCCCTTGAGAAGCTTACCTGTATGATGATTTAACCCCTTGAGAAGCTTACCTGTATGATGATTTAACCCCTTGAGAAGCCTACCTGTATGATGATTTAAGCCCTTGAGAAACCTACCTGTTTGATGATTTAACCCCTTGAGAAGCTTACCTGCATGATGATCTAACACCTTGAGAAGCTTGTCTGTATGATGATTTAACCCCTTGAGAATCCTACCTCTATGATGATTTAACCCCTTGAGAAGCTTACCTGTATGATGATTTAACCCCTTGAGAAGCTTACCTGTATGATGATTTAACCCTTTGATAAGCCTACCTGAATGATGATTTAACCCCTTGAGAAGGTTACCTGTATGATGATTTAACCCCTTGAGAAACTTACCTGTATGATGATTTAACCCCTTGAGAAGCCTACCTGTATGATGATTTAACCCCTTGAGAAGTCTACCTGTATGATAATTTAACCCCTTAAGAAGCATATCTGTATGATCATTTAACCCCTTGAGAAGCCTATCTGTATGATGATTTAACCCCTTGAGAAGCTTACCTGTATGATGATGTAACCCCTTGAGAAGCTTACCTGTATGATGATTTAACCCCTTGAGAAGCTTACCTGTATGATGATTTAACCCCTTGAGATGCTTACCTGTATGATGATTTATCCCCTTGAGAAGCTTACCTGTATGATGATTTAACCCCTTGAGAAGCTTACCTGTATGATGATTTAACCCCTTGAGAAGCTTACCTGTATGATGATTTAACCCCTTGATAAGCCTACCTGTATGATGATTTAACCCCTTGAGAAGCTTACCTGTATGATGATTTAACCCCTTGAGAAACTTACCTGTATGATGATTTAACCCCTTGAGAAGCCTACCTGTATGATGATTTAACCCCTTGAGAAGCCTACCTGTATGATGATTTAACCCATTGAGAAGCTTACCTGTATGATGATTTAACCCCTTGAGAAGCTTACCTGTACGTTGATTTAACCCCTTGAGAAGCCTACCTGTATGATGATTTAACCCCTTGAGAAGCTTACCTGTATGATGATTTAACCCCTAGAGATGCTTACCTGTATGATGATTTATCCCCTTGAGAAGCTTACCTGTATGATGATTTAACCCCTTGAGAAGTTTACCTGTATGATGATTTAACCCCTTGAGAAGCCTACCTGTATGATCATTTAACCCCTTGAGAATCTTACTTGTATTTTTGATTTAACACCCTTGAGAAGCTTACCTGTATGATGATTTAACCCCTTGAGAAGCCTACCTGTATGATGATTTAACCCATTGAGAAGCCAACCTGTATGATGATTTAACTCCTTGAGAAGTTTACCTGTATGATGATTTAACCCCATGAGAAACCTACCTGTATGATGATTTAACCCCTTGAGAAGCTTACCTGTATGATGATTTAAACCCTTGAAACTTTACCGCATGATGGTTTGCTTCCCGTGAGAAGCTTACGCAACCTTGATGATTTAAGCCTAGAAAAACCTACACATGATTATCTCTTCAGATGCTTGTAAGATGATCCCCTTATGAGCTTACCTGCGATGGTTAACACCTTGACGATCTCACCTGTATATGATGATTTAACCTTGAAAGCTTACTGCCCCTTGATACAAGTTTAACACTCCGAAAGCCTACCTGTGATGATTTAACCCCTTGAAGCTTACCTGTGCCGATGGTTTATCCTTGAGAAGCTTACCTGTATGATGATTTAACCCCTGAGCTTACCTGTATGATGATTTCCCAACCCCTTGACCTACCTATATGATGATTTAAGCCTTTGAGAATCCTACCTGTATGATGGTTAACCCTTGAAGCCTACATGTATGATGATTTAACCTCACTTGGGCACCCTTTGCTGTATGATGATTTAACCCCTTGAGAAGCTTACCTGTATGATGGTTAACCTTAGAGAAGCCTACCTGTATGATGATTTGTATAGAAGCCTGTGATGGTTGCCCTTGAGAGTCCTACTGCCATGATGATTTGGCATGAGAAGCTTACCTGTATGATGATTTAACCCCTTGAGAAGCTTACCTGTATGATGATTTAACCCCTTGAGAAGCTTACCTGTATGATGATTTAACCCCTTGAGAAGCCTACCTGTATGATGATTTTTCCCCTTCAAAAGCTTACCTGTATGATGATTTAAACCCTTGAGAAGCCTACCTGTATGATAATTTAACCCCTTGGGAAGCCTACCTGTATGATGATTTAACCCCTTCAGAAGTTTACGTGTATGATGGCTTAACCCCTTGAGAAGCCTCCGTGTATGATGATTTCAGCCCTTGAAAAGCCTACATGCATGATGATTTAACCCCCTGAGAAGCTTACCTGTATGATGATTTAACCCTTGAGAAGCCTACCTGTATGATGACTTAACCCCTTGAGAAGCCTACCTGTATGATGATTTAACCCCTTGAGAAGCCTACCTGTATGATGATTTAACCCCTTGAGAAGCTTGCCTTTATGATGATTTAACCCCTTGAGAATCCTACCAGTATGATTTTTTAACCCCTTGAGAAGCTTACCTGTATGATGATTTAATCCCTTGAGAAGCTTACCTGTACGATGATTTAAACCCTTGAGAAGCTTACGTGTATGATGATTTAACCCCTTGGGGGAAGCTTACCTGCATGATGATTTAACCCGATGAGAAGCTTACCTGTATGATGATTTATCCCCTTGAGAAGCTTACCTGTATGATGATTTAACCCCTTGAGAAGTTTACCTGTATGATGATTTAACCCCTTCAGATGCTTACCTGTATGATGATCTAACCCCTTGAGAATCCTACCTGTATGATGATTTAACCCGTTGAGAAGCTTACCTGTATGATGATTTAACCCATTGAGAAGCCTACCTGTATGATGATTTAACCCATTGAGAAGCTTACCTGCATGATGATTTAACCCCTTGAGAAGCTTACCTGTATGATGATTTAACCCCTTGAGAAGCTTACCTGTATGATGATTTAACCCTTTGAGAAGCCTACCTGTATGATGATTTAACCCTTGAAGCCTATTTAACCTATTGAGAAGCTTACCTGTATGATGATTTATTCCCTTGAGAATCCTACCTGTATGATGATTCAACCCCTTGAGAAGCCTACCTGTATGATGATTTAACCTCTTGAGAAGCTTACCTGTATGATGATTTAACCCCTTGAGAAGCTTACCTGTATGATGATTTAACCCCTTGAGAAGCCTACCTGTATGATGATTTAACCCCTTGAGAAGCCTTCCTGTATGATGATTTAACCCCTTGAGAAGCTTACCTGTATGATGATTTAACCCTTTGAGAAGCCTACCTGTATGATGATTTAAGCCCTTGAGAAACCTACCTGTATGATGATTTAACCCCTTGAGAAGCTTACCTGTATGATGATTTTACCCCTTGAGAAGCTTGCCTGTATGATGATTTAACACCTTGAGAATTCTACCTGTATGATGATTTAACTCCTTGAGAACCTTACCTGTATGATGATTTAACCCCTTGAGAAGCTTACCTGTATGATGATGTAACCCCTTGAGAAGCTTACCTGTATGATGATTTAACCCCTTGAGAAGCCTACCTGTATGATGATTTAAGCGCTTGAGAAGCTTACCTGTACGATGAATTAAACCCTTGAGAAGCTTACGTGTATGATGATTTAACCCCTTGAGGGAAGCTTACCTGTATGATGATTTAACCCCTTGAGAAGCTTACCTGTATGATGATTTATCCCCTTGAGAAACTTGCCTGTATGATGATTTAACCCCTTGAGAAGTTTACCTGTATGATGATTTAACCCATTGAGAAGCCTACCTGTATGATGATTTAACACCCCTGAGAAGCTTACCTGTATGATGATTTAACCCCTTGAGAAGCTTACCTGTATGATGATTTTACCCCTTGAGAAGCCTACCTGTATGATGATTTAACCCCTTGAGAAGCCTACCTGTATGATGATTTAACCCCTTGAGAAGCTTACCTGTATGATGATTTAACCCCTTGAGAAGCCTACCTGTATGATGATTTAACCCCTTGAGAACCTTACCTGTATGATGATTTAAACCCTTGAGAAGCTTACGTGTATGATGATTTAACCCCTTGAGAAGCTTACCTGTATGATTATTTAACCCCTTGAGAAGCTTACCTGTATAATGATTTATTGCATTGAGAAGCTTACCTGTATGATGATTTAACCCCTTGAGAATCTTACCTGCATGATGATTTAACCTTTTGAGAAGCTTACCTTCTATGATGATTTAACCACTTGAGAAGCCTACCTGTATGATGATTTAACCCCTTGAGAAGCTTACCTGTATGATGATTTAACCCCTTGAGAAGCTTATCTGTATGATAATTTAAACCCTTGAGAACCTTTCGTGTATGATGATTTAACCCCTTGAGAAGCTTACCTGTATGATGATTTAACCCCTTGAGAAGATTACCTGTATGATGATTTAACCCCTTGAGAAGCTTACCTGTATGATGATTTAACCGCTTGAGAAGCCTACCTGTATGATAATTTAAACCCTTGAGAAACTTACGTGTATGATGATTTAACCCCTTGAGAAGCTTACCTATATCATGATTTAACCCCTTGAGAAGCTTACCTGTATGATGATTTATCCCCTTGAGAAGCTTACCTGTATGGTGATTTAACCCCTTGAGAAGCTTACCTGTATGATGATTTAACCCCTTCAGAAGCCTACCTGTTTGATGAATTTACCTCTTGAGAAGCCTACCTGTATGATGATTTAACCCTTGAGAGAAACTACTACCTGTACTGATGATTTAACACCCTTGAGAAGCACCTGTATGATGAATTTAACCCCTTGAGAAGCATACCTGTATGATGATTTAACCCTTGAAAAGCCTACCGCAACATGATGATTTAACCCCTTGAGAAGCTTACCTGTATGATGATTTAAACCCTTGAGAAGCTTACGTGTATGATGATTTAACCCCTTGAGAAGCTTACCTGTATGATTATTTAACCCCTTGAGAAGCTTACATGTATAATGATTTATCGCATTGAGAAGCTTACCTGTATGATGATTTAACCCCTTGAGAATCTTACCTGCATGATGATTTAACCTTTTGAGAAGCTTACCTTCTATGATGATTTAACCACTTGAGAAGCCTACCTGTATGATGATTTAACCCCTTGAGAAGCTTACCTGTATGATGATTTAACCCCTTGAGAAGCTTACCTGTATGATGATTCAACCCCTTGAGAAGCTTACCTGTATGATGATTTAACCCCTTGAGAAGCCTACCTATATGATGATTTAACCCCTTGAAAAGCTTACCTGTATGATGATTTAAACCCTTCAGAAGCCTACCTGTATGATGATTTAACCCCTTGAGAACCCTACCTGTATGATGATTTAACCCCTTGAGAAGTTTACCTGTATGATGGCTTAACCCCTTAAGAAGCCTACCTGTATGATGATTTAACCCCTTGAGAAGTTTACCTGTATGATGACTTAACCCCCTGAGAGGCTTACCTGCATGATGATTTAACCCCTTGAGAAGCCTACCTGTATGATGATTTAACCCCTTGAGAAGCCTACCGGTATGATAATTTAACCCCTTGAGAAGCCTACCTGTATGATGATTTAAGCCCTTGAGAAGCCTACCTGCATGATGATTTTACCCCTTGAGAAGTTTACCTGTATGATGATTTAACCCCTTGAGAAGCCTCCGTGTATGATGTTTTAACCCCATGAAAAGCTTACCTGTATGATGATTTAACCCCTTGAGAAGCCTACCTGTATGATGATTTAACCTCTTGAGAAGCTTACCTGTATGATAATTTAACCCGTTGAGAAGCCTACCTGTATGATGATTTAAGCCCCTGAGAAGCCTACCTGCATGATGATTTGGCCCATAGAAACCTACATGTATGATGATTTAACCCCTTGGCTTTTACACCTGTATGATGATCTAACCCTTGAAGCTTGCCTGTATGACGTTTGCCCTTGAGAATCCTACCTGTATGATGATTTAACCCTTGAAGCTTACACATATGATGATTTAACCCTTGAGAAGCCTACCTGTATGGTTATTTAACCCCTTGAGAAGCCTACCTGTATGATGATTTAACCCCTTGAGAAGCTTACCTGTATGATGATTTAACCCATTCAGAAGCTTACCTGTATGATGATTTAACCCCTTGAGAAGCCTACCTGTATGATGATTTAACCCCTTGAGAAGCCTACCTGTTTGATGAATAAACCCCTTCAGAAGCCTACCTGTATGATGATTTAACCCCTTCAGAAGCCTACCTGTATGATGATTTAACCCCTTCAGATGCTTACCTGTGATTTATCCCCTTGAGAAGCTTACCTGTATGATGATTTAACCCCTTGAGAAGTTTACCTGTATGATGATTTAACCCCTTGAGAAGCCTACCTATATGATGATTTAACCCCTTGAGAAGCTTACCTGTATGATGATTTAACCCCTTGTGAAGCTTACCTGTATGATGATTTAACCCCTTGAGAAGCCTACCTGTATGATGATTTAACCCCTTGCGAAGCCTACCTGTACGATAATTTAACCCGTTGAGAAGCCTACCTGTATGATGATTTAAGCCCTTGAGAAATCCTACCTGCATAATGATTTAACCCCTTGAGAAGCTAACCTCTATTATGATTTAACCCCTTGAGAAACCTACCTGTATGATGATTTAACCCCTTGAGAAGCTTACCTGTATGATGAATTAAGCCCTAGAAAAACCTACCTGTATGATGATTTAACCCCTTCAGATGCTTACCTGTATGATGATCTAACCCCTTGAGAAGCTTACCTGTATGATGATTTAACCCCTTCAGAATCCTACCTGCATGATGATTTAACCCCTTGAGAAGCTTACCTGTATGATGATTTAACCCCTTGAGAAGCTTACCTGTATGATGATTTAACCCCTTGAGAAGCCTACCTGTATGATGATTTAAGCCCTTGAGAAGTCTACCTGCATCATGATTTAACCCCTTAAGAAGCATACCTGTATGATAATTAAACCCCTTGAGAAGCTTACATGTATGATGATTTAACCTTGAGGAAGCCTAAGCAATGCGTAACTA
>NW_024752840.1:0-25357 GCF_018991925.1 Homarus americanus | reverse complement strand
ACAAAGCCTGTTCAGCGAGCTTATGGCGGTGTGGAACTCTAATGGGGACCACCCGTGCCGCTTAGGTGATCAGAGCAACGTTTTACCAAATCCGGCTTCGAAAGAGGAGGATCCATATATATTTCATTAGCCCAATACACCACGCAGACTTCTACATACAATCAACACCTCATCCCACCAGGAGTCAAACCCAAAATCTTATAATTCTGACCAGGGAATGCTACCTCTGGGCCACCAGGACACTAAAAGCAGTCCTAGACTCTGTTATATTTTACACAAAGCCTGTTCAACGAGCTTATGGCGCCGTGAACGTTTAATAGGTACCACACGTGCCGCTTGGTGACCAGAGGAACGTTTTACCAAATCCGGCTACGAAACACGAGGATCCATATATATTTTTTTAGCCCAATAAAGCATGTGGACTTCTACATATAATCAACACCTCACCCCACCAGGATATGATCCCACGATCTTATAATTGTGACCGGAGAATGCTACCTCTGGGCCACCAGGACAATAAAAGCAGTCCTAGACTCTGTTATATTTCACACAAAGCCTGTTGAATGAGCTTATGGCGCCATGAACCTATAATGGGGGCCACCCCTGCCGCTTAGGTGATCAGAGCAACGTTTAACCAAATCCGGCTTCGAAACATGAGGATCCATATATATTTCATTAGCTCAGTAAAGCTCGCGGACGTCTCTATATAATCAACACCTCACCCCACCAGGATTCAAACAAAAAATCTGATAATTGCGACCTGGGAATGCTACCTGTGGACCACCAGGACACTAAAAGCAGTCCTAGACTCTGATATATTTCACACAAAGCCTTTTCAACGAGCTTATGGCGCCGTGAACCTCTACTGGGGACCACCAGTGCCGCTTAGGTGTTCAGAGCAACGTTTTACTAATCCGGCTTCGAAACATGAGGATCCATATATATTTCATTAGCCCAATAAAGCATGCGGACTTCTACATATAATCAACACCACACCCCACCAGGATTCGAACCCACAATCATATAATTGTGACCGGGAAACGCTACCTCTGGGCCACCAGGAGACTAAAAGCAGTCCTAGACTCTGTTATATTTCACACAAAGCTTGTTCAACGAGCATATGGCGCCATGAAGCTCTAATGGGGACCACCAGTGCCACTTAGGTGTTCAGAGCAACGTTTTACCAAATCCGGCTTCGAAACACGAGGATCCATATATATTTCAATTGCCCATTAATCACACGGGCTTCTACATATAATCAACACCTCACCCCACCAGAATTCGAACCCACGATCTTATAATTGTAACCGGGGAAAGCTGCCTCTGGGCTACCAGGACAATAAAAGCAGTCCTTGACTCTGCTATATTTCACACAAAGCCTGTTCAACGAGCTTATGACGGTGTGAACCTCTAATGGGGGCCACCCGTCCCGCTTAGGTGATCAGAGCAACGTTTTACCAAATCCGGCTTCGAAACACGAGGAGCCATGTATATTACATTAGCCCAATAAAGCACGCGGACTTCTAAATATAATCAACACCTCACCCCACCAGGATTCAAACCCATAATCTTATAATTGTGACCGGGGAACGCTACCTCTGGTCCACCAGGACACAGAAAGCAGTCCTAGAACGCTGTTATATTTCACACAAAGCCTGTTGAACGAGCTCATGGCGCCGTGAACCTCTAATGGGGACCACCCGTGCCGCTTAGGTGATCAGAGCAACGTTTTACCAAATCCGGTTTCGAAAAATGAGGATCCTTATATATTTCATTAGCCCAAAAATGCACACGGACTTCTATATATAATCAACACATCACCCCAGCAGGATTCAAACCCAAAATCTTATAATTGTGACCAGGGACCGCTACCTGTGGACCACCAGGACACTAAAAGCAGTCTTCGACTCTGTTATATTTCACGCAAAGCTTGTTCAACGAGCTTATGGCGCCGTGAACCTCTACTGGGGACCACCAGTGCCGCTTAGGTGTTCAGAGCAACGTTTTACCAAATCCGGCTTCGAAACACGAGGATCCATATATATTTCATTAGCCCAGTAAAGCACGCGGACTTCTACATATAATCAACACCTCACCCCACCAGGATTCGAACCCACAATCTTATAATTGTGACTGGGAAACACTACCTCTGGGCCACAAGGAGACTAAAAGCAGTCCTAGACTCTGTTATATTTCACACAAAGCTTGTTCAACGAGCTTATGGCGCCATGAAGCTCTAATGGGGACCACCAGTGCCACTTAGGTGTTCAGAGCAACGTTTTACCAAATCCGGCTTCGAAACACGAGGATCCATATTTATTTCAATTGCCCAATAATCACACGGGCTTCTACATATAATCAACACCTCACCCCACCAGAATGCGAACCCACGATCTTATAATTGTAACCGGGGAAGGCTGCCTCTGGGCTACCAGGACAATAAAAGCAGTCCTTGACTCTGCTATATTTCACACAAAGCCTGTTCAACGAGCTTATGACAGTGTGAACCTCTAATGGGGACCACCCGTGCCGCTTAGGTGATCAGAGCAACGTTTTACCAAATCCGGCTTCGAAACACGAGGAGCCATGTATATTACATTAGCCCAATAAAGCACACGGACTTCAAAATATAATCAACACCTCACCCCACCAGGATTCAAACCCATGATCTTATAATTGTGACCGGGGAACGCTACCTCTGGGCCACCAGGACACAGAAAGCAGTCCTAGAACGCTGTTATATTTCACACAAAGCTTGTTGAACGAGCTTATGGCGCCGTGAACCTCTGATGGGGTCCACCCGTGCCGCTTAGGTGATAAGAGCAACGTTTTACCAAATCCGGTTTCGAAAAACGAGGATCCATATATATTTCATTAGCCCAAAAAAGCACCCGGACTTCTACATATAATCAACACCTCACCCCTGCAGGATTCAAACCCAAAATCTTATAATTGTGACCAGGGAACGCTACCTGTGGACCACCACGACACTATAAGCAGTCTTCGACTCTGTTATATTTCACGCAAAGCTTGTTCAACGAGCTTATGGCGCCGTGAACCAGGACACTAAAAGCAGTCCTAGACGCTGTTATATTTCACACAAAGCCTGTTCAACGAGCTTATGACGGTGTGAACCTCTAATGGGGACCACCCGTGCCGCTTAGGTGATCAGAGCAACGTTTTACCAAATCCGGCTTCGAAACACGAGGAGCCATGTATTTTACATTAGCCCAATAAAGCACGCGGACTTCTAAATATAATCAACACCTCACCCTACCAGGATTCAAACCCATGATCTTATAATTGTGACCAGGGAACGCTACCTCTGGGCCACCAGGACACAGAAAGCAGTCCTAGAACGCTGTTATATTTCACGCAAAGCTTGTTCAACGAGCTTATGGCGCCGTGAACCTCTACTGGGGACCACCAGTGCCGCTTAGGTGTTCAGAGCAACGTTTTACCAAATCCGGCTTCGAAACACGAGGATCCATATATATTTCATTAGCCCAGTAAAGCACGCGGACTTCTACATATAATCAACACCTCACCCCACCAGGATTCAAACCCAAAATCTTATAATTGTGACCAGGGAATGCTACCTCTGGGCCACCAGGACACTAAAAGCAGTCCTAGACTCTGTTATATTTCACACAAAGCCTGTTCAACGAGCTTATGGCGCCGTGAACCTCTAATGGGGACCATCCGTGCCGCTTAAGTGATCAGAGCAACATTTTACCAAGTCAGGCTTCGAAACACGAGGATCGATACATATTTCATTAGCCTAATAAGGCACGCAGATTTCTACATATAATCAACACCTCTCCCCACCAGGATTCGAACCCACGATCTTATAATTGTGACCGGGGAACGCTACCTCTGGGCCACCAGGACACTAAAAGCAGTCCTAGATGCTGATATATTTCACACAAAGCCTGTTCAACGAGCTTATGGCGCCGTGAACCTCTACTGGGGACCACCAGTGCCGCTTAGGTGTTCAGAGCAACGTTTTACCAAATCCGGCATCGAAACACGAGGATCCATATATATTTCAATTGCCCAATAATCACACGGGCTTCTACATATAATCAACACCGCACCCCACCAGGATTCGAACACACGATCTTATAATTGTGACCGGGGAACACTGCCTCTGGGCTACCAGGACAATAAAAGCAGTCCTAGACTCTGTTATATTTCACACAAAGCCTTTTGAACGAGCTTATGGCGCCGTGAACCTCTAATGGGGACCACCCGTCCCGCTTAGGTGATTAGAGCAACTTTTACCAAATCCGGCTTCGAAAAACGAGGATCCATATATATTTCATTAGCCCAATAAAGCACGCGGACTTCTACATATGATCAAAACCTCACCCCATCAGGATTCAAACCCAAAATCTTATAATTGTGACCAGGGAATGCTAACTGTGGACCACCAGGACACTAAAAGCAGTCCTAGACTCTATTATATTTCACGCAAAACCTGTTCAACGAGCTTATGGCGCCGTGAACCTCTACTGGGGACCACCAGTGCCGCTTAGGTGTTCAGAGCAACGTTTTACCAAATCCGGCTTCGAAACACGAGGATCTATATATATTTCATTAGCCCAATAAAGCACGCGGACTTCTACATATAATCAACACCTCACCCCACCAGGATTCGAACCCAAAATCTTATAATTGTCACCGGGGAACGCTACCTCTGTGCCACCAGGACACTGAAAGCAGTCCTAGACTCTGTTATATTTCACACAAAGCCTGTTGAATGAGCTTATGGCGCCGTGAACTTCTAATGGGAACCACCTGTGCCGCTTAGGTGATGAGAGCAATGTTTTACCCAATCCGGCTTCGAAATACGAGGATCCATATATATTTCATTAGCCCAATAAAGCACGCGGACTTCTACATAAAATCAACACCTCATGCCAACAGCATTTGAACCCACGATCTTATAATTGTGACCGGGGAACGTTACCTCTGGACTACCAAGACACTAAAAGCAGTCCTTGACTCTGCTATATTTCACACAAAGCCTGTTCAACGAGCTTATGGCGCCGTGAACCTCTAATGGGGACCACCCGTGCCGCTTAGTTGATCAGAGCAACGTTTTACCAAATCCGGCTTCGAAAAACGAGAATCCATATATATTTCATTAGCCCAATAAAGCACGCGGACTTCTACATATAATCAAAACCTCACCCCACCAGGATTCAAACCCAAAATCTTATAATTCTGACCAGGGAACTCTACCTGTGGACCACCAGGACACTAAAAGCAGTCCTAGACTCTGTTATATTTCACGCAAAACCTCTTCAACTAGCTTATGGCGCCGTGTACCTCTACTGGGGACCACCAGTGCCGCTTAGGTGTTCAGAGCAACGTTTTACCAAATCCGGCTTCGAAACACGAGGATCCATATATATTTCATTAGCCCAATAAAGCACGCGGACTTCTACATATAATCAACACCTCACCCCACCAGGATTCGAACCCACGATCTTATAATTGTGACTGGGGAACACTACCTCTGGGCCACCAGGACACTAAAAGCAGTCCTAGACTCTGTTATATTTCACGCAAAACCTGTTCAACGAGCTTATGGCGCCGTGAACCTCTACTGGGGACCACCAGTGCCGCTTAGGTGTTCAGAGCAACGTTTTACCAAATCCGGCTTCGAAACAAGAGGATCCATATATATTTCATTAGCCCAATAAAGCACGCGGACTTCTACATATAATCAACACCTCACCCCACCAGGATTCGAACCCAAAATCTTATAATTGTGACCGGGGAACGCTACCTCTGGGCCACACTAAAAGCAGCCCTAGACTCTGTTATATTTCACACAAAGCCTGTTGAATTAGCTCATGGCGCCGTGAACCTCTAATGGGAACCACCCGTGCCGCTTAGGTGATGAGAGCAATGTTTTACCAAATCCGGCTTCGAAACACGAGGATCCATATATATGTCTTTAGCCCAGTAAAGCACGCAGACTTCTACATATAATCAAAACCTCACCCCACCAGGATTCAAACCCAAAATCTTATAATTGTGACCAGGGAACGCTACCTGTGGACCACCAAGACACTAAAAGCAGTCCTAGACTCTGTTATATTTCACGCAAAGCTTGTTCAACGAGCTTATGGCGCCTTGAACCTCTAATGGGGACCACCCGTGCCGCTTAGGTGATCAGAGCAACGTTTTACCAAATCCGGTTTCGAAAAACGAGGATTCATATATATTTCATTAGCCCAAAAAAGCACACGGACTTCTACATATAATCAACACCTCACCCCAGCAGGATTCAAACCCAAAATCTTATAATTGTGACCAGGGAACGCTACCTGTGGACCACCACGACACTAAAAGCAGTCTTCGACTCTGTTAGGTTTAACGCAAAGCTTGTTCAACGAGTTTGTGGCGCCGTGAACCTCTACTGGGGACCACCAGTGCCGCTTAGGTGTTCAGATCAACGTTTTACCAAATCCGGCTTCGAAACACGAGGATCCATATATATTTCATTAGCCCAGTAAAGCTCGCGGACTTCTACAAATAATCAACACCTCACCCCACCAGGATTCAAACCCAATATCTTATAATTGTGACCAGGGAATGCTACCTCTGGGCCACCAGGACACTAAAATCAGTCCTAGACGCTGTTATATTTCACACAAAGCCTGTTCAACGAGCTTATGGCGGTGTGAACCTCTAATGGGGACCACCCGTGCTGCTTAGGTGATCAGAGCAACGTTTTACCAAATCCGGTTTCGAAATAGGAGGCTCCATATATATTTCTTTAGCCCAATACACCACGCGGACTTCTACATACAATCAACACCTCACCCCAGCAGGATTCAAACCCAAAATCGTATAATTGTGAATAGGGAACGCTACCTGTGGACCACCAGGACACTAAATGCAGTCCTAGACTCTGTTATATTTCACACAAAGCCTGTTCAACGAGCTTATGGCGCCGTGAACCTTTAATAGGTACCACACGTGCCGCTTGGTGACCAGAGGAACGTTTTACAAAATCCAGCTACGAAACACGAGGATCCATATATATTTCTTTAGCCCAATAAAGCATGCGGACTTCTACATATAGTCAACACCTCACCCCACAAGGATATGAACCCACGATCTTATAATTGTGACCGGAGAATGCTACCTCTGGGCCACCAGGACAATAAAAGCAGTCCTAGACTCAGTTATATTTCACACAAGGCCTGTTGAATGAGCTTATGGCGCCGTGAACCTATAATGGTGGCCACCCCTGCCGCTTAGGTGATCAGAGCAACGTTTAACCAAATCCGGCTTCGAAACATGAGGATCCATATATATTTCATTAGCCCAATAAAGCACGCGGACGTCTCTATATAATCAACACCTCACCCCACCAGGATTCAAACCCAAAATCTGATAATTGTGACCAGGGAATGCTACCTGTGGACCACCAGGACACTAAAAGCAGTCCTAGACTCTGTTATATTTCACACAAAGCATGTTCAACGAGCTTATGGCGCCGTGAACCTGTAATGGGGACCACCAGTGCCGCTTAAGTGTTCAGAGTAACGTTTTACCACATCCGGCTTCGAAACATGAGGATCCATATCTATTTCATTAGCCCAATAAAGCACGCACACTTCTACATATAATCAACACCTCACCCCACCAGGATTCGAACCCACGACCTTATAATTGTGACCGGGGAACGCTACATCTGGGCCACCAGGACACTAAAAGCAGTCCTAGACGCTGTTATATTTCACACAAAGCCTGTTGAACGAGCTTATGGCTCCGTGAACCTCTAATGGGGACCACCCGTGCCACTTAGGTGATCAGAGCAACGTTTTACCAAATCCGGCTTCGAAACACGAGGATCCATATATATTTCATTAGCCCAATAAAGCACGCAAACTTCTACATATAATCAACACCGCACCCCACCAGGATTCGAACCCACGATCTTATAATTGTGACCGGAGAACGCTACCTCTGGGCCACCAGGAGACTAAAAGCAGTCCTAGACTCTGTTATATTTCACACAAAGCCTGTTCAACGAGCTTATGGCGCCATGAAGCTCTAATGGGGACCATCAGTGCCGCTCAGGTGATCAGAGCAACGTTTTACCAAATGCGGATTGGAAACAAGAGGATCCATATATATTTCATTTGCCCAATAAAGCACGCGGGCATCTACATATAATCAACACCTCACCCCAACAGGATTCGAACCCAAGATCTTATAATTGTGACCGGGGAACACTACCTCTGGGCCACCAGGACACTAAAAGTAGTCCTAGACTCTGTTATATTTCACAAAAAGCCTGTTCAACGAGCTTATGGCACCGTGAACCTCTAATTGGGACCACCCGTGCAGCTTAGGTGATCAGAGCAACGTTTTACCAAATCCGGCTTCGAAACACGAGGATCCATGTATACTTCATTCGCCCAATAAAGCACGCGGACTTCTAAATATAATCACCACCTCACCCCAGCAGGATTCAAACCCAAAATCGTATAATTGTGAATAGGGAACGCTACCTGTGGACCACCAGGACACTAAATGCAGTCCTAGACTCTGTTATATTTCACGCAAAACCTGTTCAACGAGCTTATGGCGCCGTGAACCTCTACTGGGGACCACCAGTGCCGCTTAGGCGTACAGAGCAACGTTTTACCAAATCCGGCTTCGAAACACGAGGATCGATATATATTTCATTAGCTTAATAAAGCACGCAGATTTCTACATATAATCAACACCTAACCCCACCAGGATTCGAACCCACGATCTTATAATTGTGACCGGGGAACGCTACCTCTGGGCCACCAGGACACTAAAAGCAGTCCTAGACTCTGTTATATTTCACACAAAGCCTTTTGAACGAGCTTATGGCGCCGTGAACCTCTAATGGAGACCACCCGTGCCGCTTAGGTGATTAGAGCAACTTTTTACCAAATCCGGCTTCTAAAAACGAGGATCCATATATATTTCATTAGCCCAATAAAGCACGCGGACTTCTACAATGATCAAAACCTCACCCCACCAGGATTCAAACCCAATATCTTATAATTGTGACCAGGGAATGCTACCTCTGGGCCACCAGGACACTAAAATGCAGTCCTAGACTCTGTTATATTTCACGCAAAGCCTGTTCAACGAGCTTATGGCGCCGTGAACCTCTACTGGGGACCACCAGTGCCGCTTAGGTGTCAGAGCAACGTTTTACCAAATCCGGCTTCGAAACACGAGGATCATATATATTTCATTAGCCCAATAAAGCACGCGGACTTCTACATATAATCAACACCTCACCCCACCAGGATTCGAACCCAAATCTTATAATTGTGATAGGAACGCTACATCTGGGCCACCAGGACACTAAATGCAGTCCTAGACTCTGTTATATTTCACACAAAGCCTGTTCAACGAGCTTATGGCGCCGTGAACCTTTAATAGGTACCACACGTGCCGCTTGGTGACCAGAGGAACGTTTTACAAAAAGCTACGAAACACGAGGATCCATATATATTTCTTTAGCCCAATAAAGCATGCGGACTTCTACATATAGTCAACACCTCACCCCACAAGGATATGAACCCACGATCTTATAATTGTGACCGGAGAATGCTACCTCTGGGCCACCAGGACAATAAAAGCAGTCCTAGACTCTGTTATATTTCACACAAAGCCTGTTGAATGAGCTTATGGCGCCGTGAACCTATAATGGGGCCACCCCTGCCGCTTAGGTGATCAGAGCAACGTTTAACCAAATCCGGCTTCGAAACATGAGGATCCATATATATTTCATTAGCCCAATAAAGCACGCGGACGTCTCTATATAATCAACACCTCACCCCACCAGGATTCAAACCCAAAATCTGATAATTGTGACCAGGGAATGCTACCTGTGGACCACCAGGACACTAAAAGCAGTCCTAGACTCTGTTATATTTCACACAAAGCCTGTTCAACGAGCTTATGGCGCCGTGAACCTGTAATGGGGACCACCAGTGCCGCTTAAGTGTTCAGAGTAACGTTTTACCACATCCGGCTTCGAAACATGAGGATCCATATCTATTTCATTAGCCCAATAAAGCACGCACACTTCTACATATAATCAACACCTCACCCCACCAGGATTCGAACCCACGACCTTATAATTGTGACCGGGGAACGCTACATCTGGGCCACCAGGACACTAAAAGCAGTCCTAGACGCTGCTATATTTCACACAAAGCCTGTTGAACGAGCTTATGGCTCCGTGAACCTCTAATGGGGACCACCCGTGCCACTTAGGTGATCAGAGCAACGTTTTACCAAATCCGGCTTCGAAACACGAGGATCCATATATATTTCATTAGCCCAATAAAGCACGCAAACTTCTACATATAATCAACACCTCACCCCACCAGGATTCGAACCCACAATCTTATAATTGTGACCGGGAGAACGCTACCTCTGGGCCACCAGGAGACTAAAAGCAGTCCTAGACTCTGTTATATTTCACACAAAGCCTGTTCAACGAGCTTATGGCGCCATGAACCTCTAATGGGGACCACCAGTGCCGCTTAGGTGATTCAGAGCAACGTTTTACCAAATCCGGCTTCGAAACACGAGGATCCATATATATTTCAATTGCCCAATAATCACACGGGCTTCTACATATAATCAACACCTCACCCCACCAGGATTCGAACCCAAGATCTTATAATTGTGACCGGGGAATGCTACCTCTGGGCCACCAGGACACTAAAAGTCAGTCCTAGACTCTGTTATATTTCACAAAAAGCCTGTTCAACGAGCTTATGGCACCGTGAACCTCTAATTGGGACCACCCGTGCCGCTTAGGTGATCAGAGCAACGTTTTACCAAATCCGGCTTCGAAACACGAGGATCCATGTATACTTCATTCGCCCAATAAAGCACGCGGACTTCTAAATATAATCACCACCTCACCCCAGCAGGATTCAAACCCAAAATCGTATAATTGTGAATAGGGAACGCTACCTGTGGACCACCAGGACACTAAATCCAGTCCTAGACTCTGTTATATTTCAGCAAAACCTGTTCAACGAGCTTATGGCGCCGTGAACCTCTACTGGGGACCACCAGTGCCGCTTAGGCGTACAGAGCAACGTTTTACCAAATCCGGCTTCGAAACACGAGGATCGATATATATTTCATTAGCTTAATAAAGCACGCAGATTTCTACATATAATCAACACCTAACCCCACCAGGATTCGAACCCACGATCTTATAATTGTTGACCGGGGAACGCTACCTCTGGGCCACCAGGACACTAAAAGCAGTCCTAGACTCTGTTATATTTCACACAAAGCCTTTTGAACGAGCTTATGGCGCCGTGAACCTCTAATGGAGACCACCCGTGCCGCTTAGGTGATTAGAGCAACTTTTTACCAAATCCGGCTTCTAAAAACGAGGATCCATATATATTTCATTAGCCAATAAAGCACGCGGACTTCTACATATGATCAAAACCTCACCCCACCAGGATTCAAACCAAAATCTTATAATTGTGACCAGGTAACGCTACCTGTGGACCACCAGGATTCAAACCCAAAATCTTATAATTGTGACCAGGGAATGCTACCTGTGGACCACCAGGACACTAAATGCAGTCCTAGACTCTGTTATATTTCACGCAAAACCTGTTCAACGAGATTATGGCGCCGTGAACCTCTAACGGGGACCACCCGTGCCGCTTAGGTGATCAGAGCAACGTTTTACCAAATCCGGCGTCGAAAAACGAGGATCCATATATATTTCATTAGCCCAATAAAGCACGCGGACTTCTACATATAATCAACACCTCATCCCAACAGCATTTGAACCCACGATCTTATAATTGTGACCGGGGAACGCTACCTCTGGACCACCAAGACACTAAAAGCAGTCCATGACTCTGCTATATTTCACACACAGCCTGTTCAACGAGCTTATGGCGCCGTGAACCTCTACTGGGGACCACCATTGCCGCTTAGGTGTTCAGAGCAACGTTTTACCAAATCCGGCTTCGAAACACGAGGATCCATATATACTTCATTAGCCCAATAAAGCACGCGGACTTCTACATATAGTCAACACCTCACCCCACCAGGATTCAAACCCAAAATCTGATAATTGTGACCAGGGAATGCTACCTGTGGACCACCAGGACACTAAAAGCAGTGCTAGACTCTGTTACATTTCACGCAAAGCCTGTTCAACGAGCTTATGGCGCCGTGATCCTCTACTGGGGACCACCAGTGCCGCTTAGGTGTTCAGAGCAACGTTTTACCAAATCCGCCTTCGAAACACGAGGATCCATATATATTTCATTAGCCCAATAAAGCACGCGGACTTCTACATATAATCAACACCTCACCCCACCTGGATTCGAACCCACAATCTTATAATTGTGACCGGGAAACGCTACCTCTGGTCCACCAGGAGACTAAAAGCAGTCCTAGATTCAGTTATATTTCACACAAAGCTTGTTCAACGAGATTATGGCGCCATGAAGCTCTAATGGGGAGCACCAGTGCCGCTTATGTATTCAGAGCAACGTTTTACCAAATCCGGCTTCGAAACACGAGGATCCATATATATTTCAATTGCCCAATAATCACACGGGCTTCTACATATAATCAACACCTCACCCCACCAGAATTAGAACCCACGATCGTATAATTGTGACCGGGGAAGGCTGCCTCTGGGCTACCAGGACAATAAAAGCAGTCCTTGCCTCTGCTATATTTCACACAATGCCTGTTCAACGACGTTATGACGGTGTGAACCTCTAATGGCGACCATCCGTGCCGCTTAGGTGATAAGAGCAACGTTTTACCAAATCCGGCTTGGAAACACGAGGATCTATATATATTTCATTAGCCCAATAAAGCACGCGGACTTCTACATATAATCAACACCTCACCGCACCAGGATTCAGAACCACGATCTTATAATTGTGAACAGGGAACGCTACCTCTGGGCACCCAAAAACTCAGAAAGCATGCCTAGACTCTGCTATATTTCCACTAGAAGCCTGTTCTGTGAGCTTGTGGCTCCATTGAACCTCTAATGGGGACGCAGCGTGCAGCAGGTGATGAGGCAACGTTTTTCGTCACGGCTTCAAAACACGAGGATCAATATATATTTCATTAGCTCAATAAAGCACGCTGACTTCTACATATAATCAACACCTCACCCACCAGGATTCGAACCCAAAATCTTATAATTGTGACCGGGGAACGCTACCTCTGGGCCACCAGGACACTAAAAGCATTCCTAGACTCTGTTATATTTCACACAAAGCCTGTTCAATGAGCTTATGGCGCCGTGAACCTCTAATGGGAACCACCCGTGCCGCTTAGGTGATCAGAGCAATGTTTTACCCAAATCCGGCTTCGAAATACGAGGATCCATATATATTTCATTAGCCCAATAAAGAACGCGGACTTCTACATATAATCAACACCTCATCCCACCAGTATTCGAACCCACAATCTTATAATTGTGACCGGGAAACGCTACCTCTGGGCCACCAGGAGACTAAAAGCATTCCTAGACTCTGTTATATTTCACACAAAGCTTGTTCAACGAGATTATGGCGCCATGAAGCTCTAATGGGGACCACCAGTGCCGCTTAGGTGTTCAGAGCAACGTTTTACCAAATCCGGCTTCGAAAAACGAGGATCCATATATATTTCATTAGCCCAATAAAGTACGCGGACTTCTACATATGATCAAAACCTCACCCCACAAGGATTCAAACCCAAAATCGAATAATTGTGACCAGGGAACGCTACCTGTGGACCACCAGGATTCAAACCCAAAATCTTATAATTGTGACCAGTGAATGCTACCTGTGGACCACCAGGACACTAAAAGCAGTCCTAGACTCTGTTATATTTCACGCAAAGCCTGTTCAATGAGCTTATGGCGCCGTGAACCTCTACTGGGGACCACCAGTGCCGCTTAGGTGTTCAGAGCAACGTTTTACCAAATCCGGCTTCGAAACACGAGGATCCATATATATTTCATTAGCCCAATAAAGCATGCGGACTTCTACATATAATCAACACTTCACCCCACCAGGATTCGAACCCAAAATCTTATAATTGTGACCGGGGAACGCTACCTCTGGGCCACCAGGACACTAAAAGCAGTCCTAGACTCTGTTATATTTCATACAAAGCCTGTTCAATGAGCTTATGGCGCCGTGAACCTCTAATGGGAACCACCCGTGCCGCTTAGGTGATCAGAGCAATGTTTTACCCAATCCGGCTTCGAAATACGAGGATCCATATATATTTCATTAGCCCAATAAAGCACGCGGACTTCTACATATAATCAACACCTCATCCCACCAGCATTTGAACCCACGATCTTATAATTGTGACCGGGGAACGCTACCTCTGGACCACCAAGACACTAAAAGCAGTCCTTGACTCTGCTATATTTCACACAAAGCCTGTTCAACGAGCTTATGGCGCCGTGAACCTCTAATGGGAACCACCCGTGCCGCTTACGTGATCAGAGCAACGTTTTACCAAATCCGGCTTCGAAACACGAGGAGCCATGTATATTACATTAGCCCAATAAAGCACGCGGACTTCTAAATATAATCAACACCTCACCCCACCAGGATTCAAACCCACAATCTTAAAATTGTTACCGGGGAACGCTACCTCTGGGCCACCAGGAGACTAAAATCAGTCCTAGACTCTGTTATATTTCACACAAAGCCTGTTGAATGATCTTATGGCGCCGTGAACCTCTAACGGGGACCATCCGTGCCGCTTAGGTGATCAGAGCAATGTTTTACCAAATCCGGCTACGAAACACGAGGATCCATATATATTTCATTAGCCCAATAAGGAACGCGGACTTCTACATATAATCAACACCTCATCCCACCAGCATTTGATCCCACGATCTTATAATTGTGACCGGGGAATGCTACCTCTGGACCACCAGGACACTAAAAGAAGTCCTGTACTCTGTTATATTTCACACAAAGCCTGTTGAATGAGCTTATGGCGCCGTGAACCTCTACTGGGGACCACCAGTGCCGCTTAGGCGTTCAGAGCAACGTTTTACCAAATCCGGCTTCGAAACACGAGGATCGATATATATTTCATTTGCCTAATAAAGCACGCAGATTTCTACATATAATCAACACCTCACCCCACCAGGATTCGAACCCACGATCTTATAATTGTGACTGGGGAACGCTACCTCTGGGCCACCAGGACACTAAAAGCAGTCCTAGACTCTGTTATATTTCACACAAAGCCTTGTGAACGAGCGTATGGCGCCGTGAACCTCTAATAGGGACCACCCGTGCCGCTTAGGTGATTAGAGCAATTTTTTACCAAATCCAGCTTCGAAAAACGAGGATCCATATATATTTCATTAGCCCAATAAAGCACGCGGACTTCTACATATGATCAAAACCTCACCCCACAAGGATTCAAACCCAAAATCGAATAATTGTGACCAGGGAATGCGACCTGTGGACCACCAGGATTCTAACCAAAAATCTTATAATTGTGTCCAGGGAATGCTACCTGTGGACCACCAGGACACTAAAAGCAGTCGTAGACTCTGTTATATTTCACTCAAAGCCTGTTCAACGACCTTATGGCGACGTGAACCTCTACTGGGGACCACCAGTGCCGCTTAGGTGTTCAGAGCAACGTTTTACCAAATCCAGATTCGAAACACGAGGAGCCATGTATATTACATTAGCCCAATAAAGCACGCGGACTTCTAAATATAATCAACACCTCACCCCACCAGGATTCAAACCCACAATCTTATAATTGTGACCGGGGAACGCTACCTCTGGGCCACCAGGACACTAAAAGCAGTCCTAGACTCTGTTATATTTCATACAAAGCCTGTTCAATGAGCTTATGGCGCCGTGAACCTCTAATGGGAACCCACCCGTGCCGCTTAGGTGATCAGAGCAATGTTTTACCCAATCCGGCTTCGAAATACGAGGATCCATATATATTTCATTAGCCCAATAAAGCACGCGGACTTTTACATATAATCAACACCTCATCCCACCAGCATTTGAACCCTCGATCTTATAATTGTGACCGGGGAACGCTACCTCAGGACCACCAAGACACTAAAAGCAGTCCTTGACTCTGCTATATTTCACACAAAGCCTGTTCAACGAGCTTATGGCGCCGTGAACCTCTAATGGGAACCATCCGTGCCGCTTACGTGATCAGAGCAACGTTTTACCAAATCCGGCTTAGAAAAACGAGGATCCATGTATATTACATTAGCCCAATAAAGCACGCGGACGTCTAAATATAATCAGCACCTCACCCCACCAGGATTCGAACCCACAATCTTATAATTGTGAACGGGAAACGCTACCTCTGGGCAAACAGGAGACTAAAAGCAGTCCTAGACTCTGTTATATTTCACACAAAGCTTGTTCAACGAGATTATGGCGCCATGAAGCTCTAATGGGGACCACCAGTGCCGCTTAGGTGTTCAGAGCAACGTTTTACCAAATCCGGCTTCGAAACACGAGGATCCATATATATTTCAATTGCCCAATAATCACACGGGCTTCTACATATAATCAACACCTCACCCCACCAGAATTCGAACCCACGATCTTATAATTGTGACCGGGGAAGGCTGCCTCTGGGCTACCAGGACAATAAAAGCAGTCCTTGACTCTGCTATATTTCACACAGAGCCTGTTCAACGACGTTATGACGGTGTGAACCTCTAACGGGGACCACCCGTGCCGCTTACGTGATCAGAGCAACGTTTTACCAAATCCGGATTCGAAACACGAGGAGCCATGTATATTACATTAGCCCAATAAAGCACGCGGACTTCTAAATATAATCAACACCTCACCCCACCAGGATTCAAACCCACAATCTTATAATTGTTACCGGGGAATGCTACCTCTGGGCCACCAGGACACTAAAAGCAGTCCTAGACTCTGTTATATTTCATACAAAGCCTGTTCAACGAGCTTATGGCGCCGTGAACCTCTACTGGGGACCACCAGTGCCGCTTAGGTGATTAGAGCAACTTTTTACCAAATCTGGCTTCGAAAAACGAGGATCCATATATATTTAATTAGCCCAATAAAGCACGCGGACTTCTACATATGATCAAAACCTCACCCCACAAGGATTCAAACCCAAAATCGAATAATTGTGACCAGGGAACGCTACCTGTTGACCACCAGGATTCAAACCCAAAATCTTATAATTGTGACCAGGGAATGCTACCTGTGGACCACCAGGACACTAAAATCAGTCCTAGACTCTGTTATATTTCACCCAAAGCCTGTTCAACGAGCTTATTGCGCCGTGAACCTCTACTGGGGACCACCAGTGCCGCTTAGGTGTTCAGAGCAACGTTTTACCAAATCCGGCTTCGAAACACGAGGATCCATATATATTTCATTAGCCCAATAAAGCATGCGGACTTCTACATATAATCAACACCTCACCCCACCAGGATTCGAACCCAAAATCTTATAATTGTGACCGGGGAACGCTACCTCTGGGCCACCAGGGCACTAAAAGCAGTCCTAGACTCTGTTATATTTCATACAAAGCCTGTTCAACGAGCTTATGGCGCCGTGAACCTCTACTGGGGACCACCAGTGCCGCTTTGGTATTCTGAGCAACGTTTTACCAAATCCGGCTTCGAAACACGAGGATCCATATATATTTCAATTGCCCAATAATCACACGGGCTTCTACATATAATCAACACCTCACCCCACCAGGATTCAAACCCACAATCTTATAATTGTGACCAGGGAACGCTACCTCTGGGCCACCAGGAGACTAAAAGCAGTCCTAAAATGTGTTATATTTCACACAAAGCCTGTTGAATGAGCTTATGGCAACGTGAACATCTAATGGGGGCCATCCGTGCCACTTAGGTGATCAGAGCAATGTTTTACCAAATCCGGCTTCGAAACACGAGGATCCATATATATTTCATTAGCCCAATAAAGCACGCAGACTTCTACATATAATCAACACCTCACCCCACCAGGATTCAAACCTATGATCTTATAATTGTGACCGGGGAACGCTACCTCTGGGCCACCAGGACACTAAAAGCAGTCCTAGACTCTGTTATATTTCACGCAAAACCTGTTCAACGAGCTTATGGCGCCGTAAACCTCTAATGGGGACCACCCCTGCCGCTTAGGTGATCAGAGCAACGTTTTACCAAATCCGGCTTCGAAAAACGAGGATCCATATATATTTCATTAGCCCAATAAAGCACGCTGACTTCTACATATAATCAACACCTCACCCCACCAGGATTCAAACCCAAAATCTGATAATTGTGACCAGGGAATGCTACCTGGGGACCACCAGGACACTAAAAGCAGTTCTAGACTCTGTTACATTTCACGCAAAGCCTGTTCAACGAGCTTATGGCGCCGTGATCCTCTACTGGGGACCACCAGTGCCGCTTAGGTATTCTGAGCAACGTTTTACCAAATCCGGCTTCGAAACACGAGGATCCATATATATTTCAATTGCCCAATAATCACACGGGCTTCTACATATAATCAACACCTCACCCCACCAGAATTCGAACCCACGATCGTATAATTGTGACCGGGGAACGCTACCTCTGGGCCACCAGGACACTAAAAGCAGTCCTAGACTCTGTTATAGTACACGCAAAGCCTGTTCAACGAGCTTATGGCGCCGTGAACCTCAACTGGGGACCACCAGTGCCCCTTAGGTGTTCAGAGCAACGTTTTACCAAATCCGGCTTCGAAACACGAGGATCCATATATATTTCATTAGCCCAATAAAGCACGCGGACTTCAATATATAATCAACACCTCATCCCACCAGGATTCGAACCCACAATCTTATAATTGTGACCGGGAAACGCTACCTCTGGGCCACCAGGAGACTAAAAGCAGTCCTAGACTCTGTTATATTTCACACAAAGCTTGTTCAACGAGATTATGGCGCCATGAAGCTCTAATGGGGACCACCAGTGCCGCTTAGGTGTTCAAAGCAACGTTTTACCCAATCCGGCTTCGAAATACGAGGATCCATATATATTTCATTAGCCCAATATAGAACGCGGACTTCTATATATAATCAACACCTCATCCCACCAGGATTCGAACCCACAATCTTATAATTGTGACCGGGAAATGCTACCTCTGGGCCACCAGGAGACTAAAAGCAGTCCTAGACTCTGTTATATTTCTCACAAATCTTGTTCAACGAGATTAAGGCGCATGAAGCTCTAATGGGGACCACCAGTGCCGCTTAGGTGTTCAGAGCAACGTTTTACCAAATCCGGCTTCGAAACACGAGGATCCATATATATTTCAATTGCCCAATAATCACACGGGCTTCTACATATAATCAACACCTTACCCCACCAGAATTCGAACCCACGATCTTATAATTGTGACCGGGGAAGGCTTCCTTTGGGCTACCAGGACAATAAAAGCAGTCCTTGACTCTGCTATATTTCACACAGAGCCTGTTCAACGACGTTATGACGGTGTGAACCTCTAACGGGGACCATCCGTGCCGCTTAGGTGATCAAAGCAACGTTTTACCAAATCCGGCTTCGAAACACGAGGAGCCATGTATATTACATTAGCCCAATAAAGCACGCGGACTTCTAAATATAACCAACACCTCATCCCACCAGCATTTGAACCCACGATCTTATAATTGTGACCGGGGAACGCTACGTCTGGACCACCAAGACACTAAAAGCAGTACTTGACTCTGCTATATTTCACACAAAGCCTGTTCAACGAGCCTATGGCGGCGTGAACCTCTAATGGGAACCACCCGTGCCGCTTACGTGATCAGAGCAACGTTTTACCAAATCCGGCTTCGAAACACTAGGAGCCATGTAAATTACATTAGCCCAATAAAGCACGCGGACTTCTAAATATAATCAGCACCTCACCCCACCAGGATTCGAACCCACAATCTTATAATTGTGACCGGGAAACGCTACCTCTGGGCAACCAGGAGACTAAAAGCAGTCCTAGACTCTGTTATATTTCACACATAGCTTGTTCAACGAGATTATGGCGCCATGAAGCTCTAATGGGGACCACCAGTGCCGCTTAGGTGTTCAGAGCAACGTTTTACCAAATCCGGCTTCGAAACACGGGGATCCATATATATTTCAATTGCCCAATAATCACACGGGCTTCTACATATAATCAACACCTCACCCCACCAGAATTCGAACCCACGATCTTATAATTGTGACCGGGGAAGGCTGCCTCTGGGCTACCAGGACAATAAAAGCAGTCCTTGACTCTGCTATATTTCACACAGAACCTGTTCAACGACGTTATGACGGTGTGAACCTCTAACGGGGACCACCCGTGCCGCTTACGTGATCAGAGCAACGTTTTACCAAATCCGGATTCGAAACACGAGGGGCCATGTATATTACATTAGCCCAATAAAGCACGCGGACTTCTAAATATAATCAACACCTCACCCCACCAGGATTCAAACCCACAATCTTATAATTGTTACCGGGGAACGCCACCTCTGGGCCACCAGGACACTAAAAGCAGTCCTAGACTCTGTTATATGTCATACAAAGCCTGTTCAATGAGCTTATGGCGCCGTGAACCTCTAATGGGAACCACCCGTGCCGCTTAGGTGATCAGAGCAATGTTTTACCCAATCCGGCTTCGAAATACGAGGATCCATATATATTTCATTAGCCCAATAAAGCACGCGGACTTCTACATATAATCAACACCTCACCCCACCAGGATTCGAACCCACGATCTTATAATTGTGACCGGGGAACGCTACCTCTGGGCCACCAGGACACTAAAAGCAGTCCTAGACTCTGTTATATTTCACACAAAGCCATTTGAACGAGCTTATGGAGCCGTGAACCTCTAATGGGGACCACCCGTGCCGCTTAGGTGATTAGAGCAACTTTTTACCAAATCCGGCTTAGAAAAACGAGGATCCATATATATTTCATTAGCCCAATAAAGCACGCAGACTTCTACATATAATCAACACCTCACCCCACCAGGATTCAAACCTATGATCTTATAATTGTGACCGGGGAATGCTACCTCTGGGCCACAAGGACACTAAAAGCAGTCCTAGAACGCTGTTATATTTCACACAAAGCCTGTTGAACAAGCTTATGGCGCCGTGAACCTCTAATGGGGACCACCCGTGCCGCTTAGGTGATCAGAGCAACGTTTTACCAAATCCGGCTTCGAAAAACTAGGATCCATATATATTTCATTAGCCCAATAAAGCACGCGGACTTCTAAATATAATCAACACCTCATCCCACCAGGATTCGAACCCACAATCTTATAATTGTGACCGGGAAACGGTACCTCTGGGCCACCAGGAGACTAAAAGCAGTCGTAGACTCTGTTATATTTCACACAAAGCTTGTTCAACGAGATTATGGCGCCATGAAGCTCTAATGGGGACCACCAGTGCCGCTTAGGTGTTCAGAGCAACGTTTTACCAAATCCGGCTTCGAAACATGAGGATCCATATATATTTCAATTGCCCAATAATCACACGGGCTTCTACATATAATCAACACCTCATCCCAACACCATTTGAACCCACGATCTTATAATTGTGACCGGGGAATGCTACCTCTGGACCACCAAGACACTAAAAGCAGTCCTTGACTCTGCTATATTTCACACAAAGCCTGTTCAACGAGCTTATGGCGCTGTGAAACTCTACTGGGGACCAACAGTGCCGCTTAGGTGTTTAGAGCAACGTTTTACCAAATCCGGCTTCGAAACACGAGGATCCATATATATTTCAGTAGCCCAATAAAGCACGCGGACTTCTACATATAATCAACACCTCACCCCACCAGGATTCAAACCCACAATCTTATAATTGTGACCAGGGAACGCTACCTCTGGGCCACCAGGAGACTAAAAGCAGTCCTAGAATCTGTTATGTTTCACACAAAGCTTGTTGAATGAGCTTATGGCAACGTGAACCTCTAATGGGGACCATCCGTGCCGCTTAGGTGATCAGAGCAATGTTTTACCAAATCCGGCTTCGAAACACGAGGATCCATATATATTTCATTAGCCCAATAAAGCACGCAGACTTCTACATATAATCAACACCTCACCCCACCAGGATTCAAACCTATGATCTTATAATTGTGACAGGGGAACGCTACCTCTGGGCCACCAGGACACTAAAAGCAGTCCTAGAACGCTGTTATATTTCACACAAAGCCTGTTGAACAAGCTTATGGCGCCGTGAACCTCTAATGGGGACCACCCGTGCCGCTTAGGTGATCAGAGCAACGTTTTACCAAATCCGGCTTCGAAAAACGAGGATCCATATATATTTCATTAGCCCAATAACGCACACGGACTTCTACATATAATCAACACCTCACCCCAGCGGGATTCAAACCCAAAATCGTATAATTGTGACGAGGGAACGCTACCTGTGGACCACCAGGACACTAAAAGCAGTCCTAGACTCTGCTATATTTCACGCAAAACCTGTTCAACGAGCTTATGGCGCCGTGAACCTCTACTGGGGACCACCAGTGCCGCTTAGGTGTTCAGAGCAACGTTTTACCAAATCCGGCTTCGAAACTAGTGGATCGATATATATTTCATTAGCCTAATAAAGCACGCAGATTTCTACATATAATCAACACCTCACCCCACCAGGATTCGAGCCCACGATCTTATAATTGTGACCGGGGAACGCTACCTCTGGGCCACCAGGACAATAAAAGCAGTCCTAGACTCTGTTATATTTCACACAAATCCTGTTGAACGAGCTTATGGCGCCGTGATCATCTACTGGGGACCACCAGTGCAGCTTAGGTGTTCAGAGCAACGTTTTACCAAATCCGGCTTCGAAACACGAGGAGCCATGTATATTACATTAGCCCAATAGAGCACGCGGACTTCTAAATATAATCAACACCTCACCCCACCAGGATTCAAACCCACAATCTTATAATTGTGACCGGGGAACGCTACCTCTGGGCCACCAGGACACTAAAAGCAGACCTAGAACGCTGTTATATTTCACACAAAGCCTGTTGAACAAGCTTAGGGCGCCATGAACCTCTAATGGGGACCACCCGTGCCGCTTAGGTGATCAGAGCAACGTTTTACCAAATCCGGCTTCGAAAAACGAGGATCCATATATATTTCATTAGCCCAATAAAGCACGCCCCACCAGGATTCAAACCCACAATCTTATAATTGTGACCAGGGAACGCTACCTCTGGGCCACCAGGAGACTAAAAGCAGTCCTAAAATGTGTTATATTTCACACAAAGCCTGTTGAATGAGCTTATGGCAACGTGAACATCTAATGGGGGCCATCCGTGCCACTTAGGTGAATGTTTTACCAAATCCGGCTTCGAAACACGAGGATCCATATATATTTCATTAGCCCAATAAAGCACGCAGACTTCTACATATAATCAACACCTCACCCCACCAGGATTCAAACCTATGATCTTATAATTGTGACCGGGGCCAATTTCTGGGCCACCAGACTAAAAGGTCCTAGACCTGTTATATTTCTCACGTTAAAACCTGTCTGAACGAGCTTATGGCGCCGCGGAACCTCATCAGACCAATTAGTGCCAGTTAGGTGTTCAGAGCAACGTTTTACCAAATCCGGCTTCGAAACACGAGGAGCCATGTATATTACATTAGCCCAATAGAGCACGCGGACTTCTAAATATAATCAACACCTCACCCCACCAGGATTCAAACCCACAATCTTATAATTGTGACCGGGGAACGCTACCTCTGGGCCACCAGGACACTAAAAGCAGTCCTAGAACGCTGTTATATTTCACACAAAGCCTGTTGAACAAGCTTAGGGCGCCATGAACCTCTAATGGGGACCACCCGTGCCGCTTAGGTGATCAGAGCAACGTTTTACCAAATCCGGCTTCGAAAAACGAGGATCCATATATATTTCATTAGCCCAATAAAGCACGCGGACTTCTACATGTAATCAACACCTCACCCCACCAGGATTCAAACCCAAAATCTAATAATTGTGACCAGGGAATGCTACCTGGGGACCACCAGGACACTAAAAGCAGTCCTAGACTCTGTTACATTTCACGCAAAGCCTGTTCAACGAGCTTATGGCGCCGTGATCCTCTACTGGGGACCACCAGTGCCGCTTTGGTATTTTGAGCAACGTTTTACCAAATCCGGCTTCGAAACACGAGGATCCATATATATTTCAATTGCCCAATAATCACACGAGCTTCTACATATAATCAACACCTCACCCCACCAGAATTCGAACCCACGATCTTATAATTGTGACCGGGGAACGCTACCTCTGGGCCACCAGGACAATAAAAGCAGTCCTAGACTCTGTTATATTTCACACAAATCCTGTTGAACGAGCTTATGGCGCCGTGATCATCTACTGGGGACCACCAGTGCCGCTTAGGTGTTCAGAGCAACGTTTTACCAAATCCGGCTTCGAAACACGAGGAGCCATGTATATTACATTAGCCCAATAGAGCACGCGGACTTCTAAATATAATCAACACCTCACCCCACCAGGATTCGAACCCACAATCTTATAATTGTGACCGGGGAACGCTACCTCTGGGCCACCAGGACACTAAAAGCAGTCCTTGAACGCTGTTATATTTCACACAAAGCCTGTTGAACAAGCTTAGGGCGCCATGAACCTCTAATGGGGACCACCCGTGCCGCTTAGGTGATCAGTGCAACGTTTTACCAAATCCGGCTTCGAAAAACGAGGATCCATATATATTTCATTAGCCCAATAAAGCACGCGGACTTCTACATATAATCAACACCTCATCCCAACAGCATTTGAACCCACAATCTTATAATTGTGACCAGGGAACGCTACCTCTGGACCACCAGGACACTAAAAGCAGTCCTTGACTCTGCTATATTTCACACAAAGCCTGTTCAACGAGCTTATGGCGCCGTGAACCTCTACTGGGGACCACCAGTGCCGCTTAGGTGTTCAGAGCAACGTTTTACCAAATCCGGCTTCGAAACACGAGGATCCATATATATTTCATTAGCCCAATATATATTTCATTAGCCCAATAAAGCACGCGGACTTCTACATAAAATCAACACCTCACCCCACCAGGATTCAAACCCACAATCTTATAATTGTGACCAGGGAACGCTACCTCTGGGCCACCAGGAGACTAAAAGCAGTCCTAAAATGTGTTATATTTCACACAAAGCCTGTTGAATGAGCTTATGGCAACGTGAACATCTAATGGGGGCCATCCGTGCCACTTAGGTGATCAGAG
>NW_024752839.1:0-8636 GCF_018991925.1 Homarus americanus | reverse complement strand
ATGTACACCTCAGACACTCATGGTACACCTCAGACACTCCCCAATTTACACCTCTTTCTCCTAGTTCTTCCCTAACCTCCCAGGTACCTCAAACTCCCAAGTACACACTCTAACAATCCCAGGTACACCTCCTGACACTCCTAATTTGCACCTCCAGACACTTCTGGGTACACCTCTCACACTCATAATTGCCTCTCCCACACTCCAGGTACTCAGTGACCTCCCTGGTACTTCTCTGACACTCCAGGTGCACCTCCACACACCTCCAGGTACCTCAGGGCTTGCTCCCAGGTACCTCAGACACTTCTAGGTACACCTCCTCACTCGCAGGTACCTCTCCACCTCCCTGGTACTCCTGTGACACTCCCTATTACTTCTCTGGCTTACTCCCAGGTACACCCCAGACACTCCCAGGTACACACTTACACTGGCCCAGGGACACCTCCAGCGCTCCCTGGTACACCTCCTGACACTCCCAGGTACATATTCTGATACTCCCCGGTACACCTCCTGACACTCCCAGGTCCGCCTCCGACACTCCCAGGTACAACTCCGCTTACTCCTAGGTAACCTCCCGTCTCCCTAGAGGCTACACCTCTGACACTCCTAGGTACACCTCTGACACTCCTGGGTATTCCTCTGACACTCCCTGGTACACCTCTGACACTACCAGGTACACCTCAGCCACTCCCTGGTACACCTCTGACACTCCCAGGTACACATCTTTCACACCCTGGTTCTCCCCTGACACTCCCAGGTACACCTCACCTCAAGATATTCCCAGGTACACCTCAGACCTCCCAGGTACACCTCTGACCTCCTGGTTTTTCCTCAGACACCCTGGTGCCTCTCACACTCTTAGTGCACCTCTCCACACTCCCTGAGCCTCCTGTGACCTCCCCTGTTACTTCCTCTGACCTCCATCATGCCTCCGACACTTGGGTACACCTCTGACACTCCCGCGTGCTCACCCTGACACTCCCTGGTGCACCACTGGCACCCAGGTACACCTATGACCTCCCACATTACACTTTAGACACTCCCAGGTACACCTCAGACACTCCCAGGTACACTCCAGACACTCCCAGGTACACTTCTCACACTCCCAGGTACACCTCCGACACTCCCAGGTACACCTCTGACACTCCCGGGTACACTTCTGACTCTCCCAGGTACACCTCTGACACTCCCAGGTACACCTTTGAGACTCCCAGGTACATCTCTGACACGCCCAGGTACAACTCTGACACTACCAGGTACATCTCTGACACTCCCAGGTACACCTCTGACACTGCCAGGTACACCTCAAACAATCCCAGGTATACAGCTAACACTCCCAGGTACACCTCCGACACTCCCAGTTACACCTCCCCAGCCTCCCCAGGTATACCTCTGGCCTGCCTAGGAACTCCTCTGACACTCCCTGGGTTCACCTCTGAGACTTCCACAGGCACACCTCTGACACTCCCAGGTACACCTATGACACTCCTAGGTATTCCTCTGACTATCGCTTGTACACCTCTGACACTCCCAGGTACACCTTAGACACTCCCTGGTACACCTCAGACACTCCCAGGTACACCTCTTTCACTCCCTGGTTCTCCCCTGACACTCCCAGGTACACCTCAGACACTCCCAGGTACACCTCAGACACTCCCAGGTACACCTCTGACACTCCCTGGTACACCTCGGACACTTCTAGGTACACCTCTCACACTCGGAGGTACACCTCTCACACTCCCAGGTACTCCTGTGACAATCCCTGGTATTTCTCTGACACTCCCAGGTACACCTCAGACACTCCCAGGTACTCCTCAGACACTCCCAGGAACACCTAAGACACTCCCAGGCACACCTCTGACACTCCCAGGTTCACCGCTGACACTGCCATGTACATCTCTGACACTCCATGTAAACCGCCGACACTCCCAGGTACACGTCTGACACTTCCATGTACTCCACTGACACTCCCTGGTACACCCCTGACACTCCCAGGTAAACCTCTGACACTCCCAGATACACCTCTGACACTCCCAGGTGCACCTCAGACACTCCCAGGTACACTGCACATACTCCCAGGTACACCCCAGACACTCCCAGGTACACCTCTGACACTCCCAGGTACACTTCAGACATTCCTAGGTACACCTCTGACACTCCCAGGTCCGCCTCCGACACTCCCAGGTACAACTCCGACTCTCCTAGGTAAACCTCCGATACTCCTAGGTACACTTCTGAAACTCCCAGGTACACCTCTGACACTCCTGGGTATTCCTCTGACACTCCCTGGTACACCTCTGACACTCCCAAGAACACCTCAGACACTCCCACGTACACCGCTGACACTGCCAGGTACACTTCTCACACTCCATATACACCTCCGACACTCCCAGGTACACCTCTGACAATCCCAGGTACTCCAGTGACACTCCCTGGGACACCCTGATACTCCCAGGAAACCTCTGACACTCCAAGATACACCTCTGACACTCGCAGGTACACCTCCGACACGCCCAGGAGTACACCTTCACTCAAGGTGCACCTCTGACCTCCAAGTGCACCTCTGACACTCCAGGCACACCTCTGACACTCCCAGGTACACCTCAGACACTCCCAGGTACACCACCCGAGCTTGCTCCCAGGAGTACACCTGACCTCCCAAGTGCACCTCTGACACTCCCAGGCACACCTCCTGACAATCCAGGTACACCTCAGACACTCCCAGAGCCCACCGCCCAGCCTCCCAGGTGCCCTCCTGACACTCCCAGTACACAGCTGACGCTCCCAGGTACACCTCCGACACTCCCAGGCACCTCCCAGCACTCCCAGGTATATCTCTGGCCTCCAGGTACACCTCCTGACCTCCCAGGTACACCTCCTGGCCTCTGGAGTACACCTCCGATGCTCCCAGGTAATCCTCTGACACTCCGTTGCTCCACTGACATTCCTGGTACACCTCTGACAACCTCCCAGGTACACGTCCACTCCCAGGCCACACCTCTCTGACACTCCCAGGTACCTCTGACACTCCCAGGTACTCACTGACATTCCTGTGGTACACCTCTGACACTCCCAGGTACCGTCCACTCCAGATACACCTCTGACACTCCCCGTACATCTCCTGACCTCCAGAGTACATCTCCCAGCCTCCCAGGTACCTCCGATACTCCCAGGTACACCTCCTAACCTCCCAGGTACACCTCTGACACTCTGGGTATTCCTCTGACACTCCTCGTTCACCTCTGAGACTCCCAGGCCACAACTCTGGCCTCCCAGGTACACTCCCTAACAATCCTAGGTATTCTCTGACTTACTCCCTGGTACACCTCTGGCCTCCCAGAGTACACCTCAGACCCTCCTGGTACACCTCAGACACTCCCAGGTACACCTCTTTCACAACCTGGTTCTCCCCTGACACTCCCAGGTACACCTCAGTACTCCCAGGTACACCTCCAGACACTCATAGGCACCCTCTGATGCTCCATGGTACACCTCAGACGCCTAAATTACACACCTCTCACATTCGCAGTACACCTCTCACACTCCCAGGTACTCCTGTGACACTCCCTGGTACTTCTGACACTCCCAGGTACACACCTCCCCGGCCTCCTAGAACTCTGACCTTGCTCCTGGTTCACCTCTGAGACTTCCAGGCACAACTCCTGACACTCCCAGGTACACCTCGGCCTCCTAGGTATTCTCTGACACTCCTGGTACCTCTGAAGCACTCCAAATGTACACCTCAGACACTCGCTGGTACCTCAGACACTCCCAGGTGCACCTCTTTCACTCCCTGGTTCTTCCCCTGACCTCCCAGGTACACCTCAGACACTCCAGTACACCTCTAACAATCCCAGGTACACCTCCTGACCTCCCTGGTACACCTCAGACACTTCGGTGCACCTCTCACACTCATGAGTACACCTCCTCACCTCCCAGGTACTCCTCCCTGGTGCTTCTCTGACCTCCCAGGTACACCTCACACACTCCCAGGTACCTCAGACACTCCCAGGTACACCTCCAGGCACTTCTAGGTACACCTCCTGCACTCAGGTACACCTCTCTCCCACACTCCTGGTGCTCCTGTGACCTCCTGGTTCTTCTCTGGCCTCCCCCAGGTACACCCCAGACACTCCCAGGTACCTTCCCACTGGCAGGGGACTCCAGCCCTGGTACACCTCCCCAACACTCCCAGGTACATGTTCTGATGCTCCCAGGTACACCTCCTGACACTCCCAGGTCCGCCTCCGGCTTGCTCCCAGTACAGCTCCGGCACTCCTCTCCTAGGTACACCTCTGACACTCTGGTACCTCCCAGCACTCCTGGGTATTCCTCTGACACTCCCTGGTGCACCTCTGGCCTCCCAGGTACACCTCAGACCTCCTAGTGCACCTCTGACACTCCCAGGTACACATCTTTCACACCCTGGTTCTCCTGACCTCCCAGGTACCTCAGATATTCCAGGTACCTCAGACACTCCCAGGTACCTCTGACCTCCTGGTACACCTCAGACACTTCTAGGTACACCTCTCACACTCCTGGTACCTCTCACATTCCCAGGTATACAGTACTCCTAGTATTTCTCTGACCTCCATGTACACCTCCGACTACTCATTACACCTCTGAGCACTCCCACGTACTCACCTGACACTCCTGGTGCACCACAACCTCCCAGGTACACCTGACACTCCCAGGTGCACCTTAGACACTCCCAGTGCACCTCGAACCTCCCAGGTACCTCCAGACTTGCTCCCAGGTACCTCCTCACACTCCCAGGTACACCTCCGACACTCCCAGGTACACCTCTGACACTCCCAGGTACACTTCTGACTCTCCCAGGTACACCTCTGACCTCCCAGGTACACCTTTGAGACTCCAGGCACATCTCTGACTTCCCAGGTACACCTCTGACACTCCTGGTACATCCTGACACTCCCAGGTACACCTCTGGCCTGCCAGGTACACCTCCTGACCATCCAGGTACTCTGCAGCTCCCAGGTACACCTCCGACACTCCCAGGTACCTCTCTGACACTCCCAGGCACCCCTGACACTGCCAGGAACTCCTCTGACACTCTGGTTCCTCTGAGACTCACAGGTACAACTCTGACCTCCCAGGTACACCTCGACACTCCTAGGTATTCCTCTGACACTCCTGGTACCCTCTGACACTCCCAGGTACACCTCAGACACTCCATGGTACTCAGGCACTCCAGGTACACCTCTTTTCCCTGGTTCTCCCCTGACACTCCCATTACACCTCAAACACTCCCATGTACACCTCAGACACTCCCCAACCTCTGACACTCCTGGTGCACCTCAGACACTCCCAGGTACCTCTCTGCTCCTGGTTCTGACCTCCCAGGTACACCTCAGACACTCCCAGGTACACCTCCTGACACTCCCAGGTCACACTCCCCTGACCTCCCAGGAACTCCCTGACATTCCACAGGTGCACCTCTGACACTCCAGGTACACGTCCAACACTCCCAGATACACCTCTGACCTCCAGGTACATCTCTGACCTCCCAGGTACACCTCTGACACTCCCAGGTACCTCTGACCACCCAGGTACACCTCCGATACTCCAGGTACCTCTGACACTCCCAGGTACACCTCTGACACTCCTAGGTATTCCTCTGACCTCCCTCGTTCACCTCTGAGACTCCCAGGTACAACTCTGACCTCCCAGGTACACCTCTAACAATCTCATTCTCTGACACTCCCTGGTACACCTCTGACCCCAGACCTCAGGCCTCCCTGGTACACCTCAGACACTCCCAGGTACACCTCTTTCACAACCTGGTTCTCCCCTGACTGCTCCCAGGTACCTCAGGCACTCCCAGGTACACCTCAGACCTCGCCAGTAACCTCTGACACTCCATGGTACACCTCAGACACTTCTGGTACACCTCTCACATTCGCAGGTACACCTCTCACACTCCCAGGTACTCCTGTGACCTCCTGGTACTTCTCTGAGACTCCCAGGTACACCTCTGGCCTCCTAGGAACTCCTCCTGACCTCCTAGGTTCACCTCTGAGACTCCCAAGTACAACTCTCTGCACTCCCAGGTACACCTCTGACACTCCTAGGTATTCCTCTACACTCCCTGGTACACCTCTGCCACTCCAATGTACACCTCAGACACTCCCTCGTACACCTCAGAGCACTCCCAGGTACACCTCTTTCACTCCCTGGTTCTTTCTGACCTCCCAGGTACACCTCGACACTCCCAGTACACCTCTAACAATCCCAGGTACACCTCTGACACTCTCCTGGTACCCACCTCAGACACTTCTGGTACACCTCTCACACTCGCAGGTACACCTCTCACCTCCCAGGTACTCAGTGACACTCCTGGTGCTTCTCTGACACTCCCAGGTCACCTCCCACCTCCCAGGTACACCTCAGACACTCCCAGGTACACCTCAGACACTTCTAGGTACACCTCTCACACTCACAGGTGCACCTCTCACCTCCCAGGTACTCCTGTGACCAATCCCTGAGTATTTCTCTGGCACTCCCAGTACACCTCAGCACTCCCAGGTACTCCTCCAGCCTCCCAGGAACACCTCAGACACTCCCAGGCACCTCAGCCTCCCAGGTTCACCCCCTGACACTGCAGGTACATCCTCTGACACTCCATGCAAGCATGACACTCCCAGGTACACGTCTGACACTTCCATGCTCCACTGACACTCCCTGGTGCACCCCTAGCACTCCCAGGTAAACCTCTGACACTCCGAATACACCTCTGACCTCCCAGGTGCTAGACACTCCCAGGTACACCACACATATCCCAGGTACCCAGACCTCCCAGGTCACCTCCCAGCACTCCCAGGTACACTTGAACATTCCTAGGCCTCTGACACTCCCAGGTCCGCCTCCGACACTCCCAGGTGCTCCGACTCTCTGGAAGACCTCCACGATACTCCTAGGTACACTTCTGACACTCCCAGGTACACCTCTGACACTCCTGGGTATTCCTCTGACACTCCCTGGTACACCTCTGTCCCGAGACACCTCAGACACTCCCGTGCCTGACACTGCCAGGTACCTTCTCACCCTCCATGCTCACCTCCGACACTCCCAGGTACACCTCTGACCTCCCAGGTACTCAGTGACTCCACACCCCTGATACTCCCAGGTACACCTCTGACACTCAAGATACCTCTGACACTCGCAAGTACACCTCCGACACGCCCAGGTACACCTTGCTCAAGGTGCACCTCTGACCCTCCCAAGTGCACTCTGCTCGGCACACCTCTGACACTCCCAGGTACCTCAGACCTCCCAGGTACCTGCCCGACCTCCCAGGCACCTCTGACACTCCCAAGTGCACCTCTGACACTCCCAGGCACACCTCTGACAATCCAGGAACACCTCAGACACTCTCCCAGGTACACCGCTGACACTCCCAGGTGCACCTCCTGACACTCCCAAGTACACCTTCCCAGCCTCCAGGTATCAGACCTCCCAGGTACACCTCCTGACACTCCCAGGTACATCTCTGACACTCCCAGGTACACCTCCGATACTCCCAGGTACCTCTGACACTCCCAGGTACCTCTGAGCCTCCTAGGTACTCCTCCGTCACTCCCTAATACACCTCTGACACTCCCAGGTACACCGATAATCCCAGGTACCTCTGACACTCCCAGGCACCTCTGACCTCCTAGGTACTCCTCCGTCACTCCCTAATACACCTCCAGCCTCCCAGGTACACCTCCGATATTCCCAGGTACACCGATATTCCCAGGTAAACCTCCGTACTCCCAGGTACACCTTTGAGACTCCCAGTACTCACTGACACTCTCACTATGCCTCTGACCTCCCAGGTACACCTCCGACCTCCGTATACCTCTGCACTCCCAGGTACACCTCTGACACTCCCAGGTATACCTCCGATGCTCCCAGGTACACCTCTGACACTCCCAAGTACACCTCTAACAATCCCTAGGTATTCCTCTGACACTCCCTGGTACACCTCTGACCTCCCAGGTACACCTCAGACACTCCTTGGTACCTCAGACACTCCCGTACCTCTTACAACCTGGTTCTCCTGACACTCCCCAGGTCACCTCAGGCCTCCCAGGTACCTCAGACACTCATAGGTACATCTCTGACACTCCATGGTACACCTCAGACACTTCTAGAGTACACCTATCACATTCACAGGTACACCTCTCACACTCCCAGGTACTCCTGTGACACTCCCTGGTACTTCTCTGACCTCCCAGGTACACCTCTGGCACTCCTAGAACTCCTCTGACCTCCCTGGTTCACCTCTGAGACTCCCAGGTGCAACTCTGACACTTCAGGCACACCTCTGACACTCCTAGGTATTCCTCTGGCCTCCCTGGTACACCTCCTGACACTCCCATGTACACCTCAGACACTCCCTGGTACACCTCAGACACTCCCAGGTACACCTCTTTCACTCCTGGTTCTTCCCGACACTCCCAGGTACTCCTGTGACACTCCTGGTCCTTCTCTGACCTCCCAGGTACACCTCTGGCCTCCTAGGAACTCCTCCTGACCTCCCTGGTTCACCTCTGAGACTCCAGGTACAACTCTGACACTTCCAGGTACACCTCTGACCTCCTAGGTATTCCTCCTGACCTCCCTGGTACACC
>NW_024752838.1:0-7996 GCF_018991925.1 Homarus americanus | reverse complement strand
TCTGTGAACCACTACCTGTCATCGATGTTGAGTGCAATTTTTCAAGTTTTCTCTTTTTCCTGCTAGACCTTTTGCCGGGGACGAAACGCTAAAATTGTTTAATGGCTTACTGTCTTCACGCATCGGAGCTGAAGCTCCTTGGCCAGAACCTCGCGAAGCATACTCTTGCAGTGTTCATTTTGAAATTCATTGGACCCCTCTGCTACGATATTTTTTGGAGTGTGTGTTGCATGAAACAAACGCAGAATCAGCGTCAAGAACTTCTCGAAAAGTCACTGCTCGAATGTGATCTACAATTGATTTCTTCTCAGAATATGTTCAGCAAGTTAGAAGCCAATATCATACATAAAAATATTAGAAATTTATACAAAAATTGTTCTATCATTCAAAGATTAGATTGAACAGAGAAGGAAGGCAATCATTGTTTGGCGTGGTGTACACTATCAATCATTTGACGGTGTTGTTGATAATGATACTGGTCGAGGTAAATAGATTGATCCTATAAGTTCACATGGGTCGAAATTACACTTACCTCCACATGAACGTACCACAGCCTGGGAATGTATGAGGGTTAGAGTATTAAAAGTGGCATAGCAGAGTTGTAATCAGGGCTGAGCAAATGGGCGTGAAACAGCGAGATTTCCCTGTTTATGCTAAGATACAAACAATAAATGAGATAAACAGATAAACGAACCTTGTAATGCGTGTTATGCAGCATTGTTGTTTAACCACGACCGAGTGAATAGGATTGAAGCAAGAGGAACCGGCAAACAGGGTAATCTACGGTAATCTACAGGCGAATGTAGTACCCATATTCAAAAACGGAGACAGAGCATCAGCGTCAAATTACCGGCCGATCAGTTTGACGTCAGTAGTGGGGAAATTTCTTGAATCAATTATAGCAGATAGCATCCGATCGCATCTAGAGAAAAGCAAATTAATCTACGACTCTCAACATGGGTTTACAAAGGGAAAATCTTGTCTAAATCTGCTAACGTTTTTTAGGAAAGTCTTCGGAGGTAGCAGGATAAGACGTGAAAAATTACGATGTTATTTACTTAGACTTTAGTGCAAAGACGGATAATAGAGTAATCAAGATCAGAGTGCTTCTGGAGAAAATTAAGGCTCATATCGAGGGAAAGTTTTAAATTGATAAAAATCATGGTTTCATCGATAGAAATCTAAGAGGGTCAGCGTAGATGGTGTTAAATCTGGAGGGGGCCGTGTAACCAGTGGGGTTCCTTAGGGGTCAGTACTAGGCCCACTCTTGTTCATAATCTACATAAACGATTTAGATACTGGGATCAGCAGTGACATAAGCAAGTTTGGTGATGACACCAAAATAGGGCGGCAACAATTGTGGCAGTATGCAAAATGCATTACAGGAGGATCTAAATAAATCCGCAGGTGGTCTGAAAAATGGCAAAATGAAATTCAACACCAGCAAGTGCAGCGTACTTAATATTGGAAGAACAAATACTTATAATGTATACAGCCTTAACAACATCAACCTAAAGAAGTCGACTTGTGAAAGAGACCTAGGGGTACTTGTAAGCCCGGACCTACGGCCTAGAAAACAGTGCGTTAATGTTCGAAATAAGGCAAACAGAGTATTGGGTTTTATATCTAGAAGTGTAAGTAACAAGAGTGCAGAGGTCTTATTGCAACTATATCTTGCGCTAGTTAGGCCGCACATCGATTATGCGGTTCAGTTCTGGTGCCCCTATTATAGAATGGATATAAATTCACTAGAGTCGGTGCAGCGAAGAATGACAAAAATGATTCTGGGACTTAGAAACCTTCCATATCAGGATAGGTTAAAGAAACTTAACTTGCATTCCCTAGAAAGACGAAGAGTGCGGGATATAGATAAAGTTCTTATAATATCCGAGCAGGATAGGACTCAGAGCAACGGATTCAAGTTGGATAAGTTTAGGTTTAGGAGGGAGATAGGAAGAAACTGGTTCACAAATAGGGTGGTGGACGAGTGGAACAAGCTTAGCAACTTTGTAGTAAGTGCGGGAACTCTGGAAAGTTCAAAAGGAGGCTAGATAGATTCATGGATGATAGAGAGTGGTAGTAACTCTCGACAGGAGCTGCCATGCACAGGCCAACCGGCCTATTGCAGACTCCTTATTTTCTTATGTTCTTATGTTCTTATGTTCTCTTAAGCTCCTCTACGTGCGTGTTGGTGTGGGGATTAGTGGATGAAATCATTATGACCTGACCTCATGTTTTTAAGGTCACCCTGTATATTAAAGCCTCTCTCTGTCCATGTCATCCAGTTGCCTCTGAAGATGTCTTGAATAAAGACGAAAGCTAAGGTGCTCCGTTGTTTCCCTTTTCCCGTGTGATTTTATCAAGATTTATCTTATCCACGTTTTCATTGTGGATCTACATGAAATATGTATATATATATATATATATATATATATATATATATATATATATATATATATATATATATATATATATATATATATATATATATATATATATATATCTCTCTCTTATATACTCTCTCTCTCTCTCTCACCTCCATCCTAGCTCACACAGTTTTTCTTATTTTTATTGGGCACCCCCCTACATCCTTGTGTAAGGTGAAGCGCAGAAGCGTTTACAGCGCCCAGCAGGGAAGCATGCTAAGTTCATGCTTGTCTTTATGTCTCATGAGTTAAGGGCGTAGAATCCTGAAGAGTCAATGGCGTAGAAGCCTGAAGAGTCAATGGTTTTATGTCTCAACGAGTTATTGGAAGCTCCAACAACTTGTCCCTGAATACGAATTCGCAGCTTTCGATTTACAGCAGGTACCTACATTGCTGCAAGGTGAACAGGGACCAGGGGGACTAGGAAGAGTGTCCAAACAACTTCCGCCGGCCCGGGAATCGAACCCGTGACATCTTGCTTGCGAGGCAAGAGCGGTACCGTTCTACCAACCGGCGCCCCTGCACTCACACAGTATGGATGAGAAGCGGATCACTCTTCCAGTCTTCAATCACAACATTGGGGACTGGATAATTCATGTAGAGGCAGCTCTCACCTGCTCAACAGCTAAAGACGAGCTAAAGTATGTCGCCCTGGCCTGTTCCTTGCCCACACAAGTCACCACACAAGTCTCAGAAGTCATCACCAACCTTCCAGCTGACAACAAATTCACAGCCTTACGAGATGCTCTCAAGAGGCGATACCAGTGGCCTGACACCAGTTTCCTGCAGGACCTATCAAGTCTGCCCCTCGGAAACTCAACGCCTGCACGTCTCTGGGACGGGATGCATAGACTGAACTACCGCCACATAGACAGGCTTCCTCATACTGTCCTGCGCCAGCTTCACGCCCAGAAACTCCCCGCAGAAGTTCACCTCGCCCTGTCCACACTGGACTACTCTACAACCCCGGTGACTTATACATCCACGGCAGAGTATTCCATGAATACACTGCTGTGCGCCATGCTGCCGCGACAACTCAGCGGCCAACGCTCCTCAGACGAGCAACACCTCACAAGATATGAGGGTCCTGCTACAGTCTTTAAATCGCAGGATGGACACCCTCGAGCAGCTGCTGCTCCCGTTCCTGCGCCACGCACTATGTTCTACCAACCCCGACGTCTTCGTCCTGCCTCAGACACAGCCGCCAGCTCCCAGCACAGTGCAGCTACCCTCTGCTGATACCATCAACGCTCCGGTGCTAACGCTAGACGTTGTGAGGCTCCCTGCAACTACTAGGGAAATGGTATCGACAGGGATTGGTAGACGACACAACCTCCGTCACTTCAGGCGTCTCACTGCTGCATATCACTGACCGCACCTCCGGCAGGAAATTCCTCGTTGACACAGGGGCATCGGTCAGCATCATCCCTCTCACCTCACCGCAAGACACATCAAAGCAACCCTCATATGACCTGTTCGCTACCAACGATACCCCTATCGTCTCCTACGGCGCACACATCTGATGGTAATGATCGTACTTGTGGCAGTCATGCTAGTGATGGTGATGATGGTAGTGATGGTGATGATGGTACTTGAGGCGGTATTGGTAGTGATGGTGATGATGGTAGTTGTGGCGTTGATGGTAGTGATGGTGATGATGGTAGATGTGGCAGTGATGGTAGTTTTTATGATGGTAATGATCGTACTTGTGGCAGTGATGCTAGTGATGGTGATGATGGTAGTGATGGTGATGACGGTAGTTGTGGCGGTGATCGTCGTGATGTTGATGATGGTAGTGTTGGTCCTGATGTTAGTTGTGGCGGTGATGGTAGTGATTGTGATGTTGGTAGTTGTAGCAGTGATGGTAGTGATGGTGATGATGCTAGTTGTGGCGGTGATGGTAGTGATGGTGATTATGATAGTGATGATGGTAATAGTAGTGGTGAAGGTAGTGATGGTAAGGATGGTAGTTGTGGCGGTGATAGGAGTTATTATAATGGTAACGATCGTAGTTATGGCGGTGATGGTAGTGATGGTGATGATGGTACTTGAGGCAGTAATTGTAGTGATGGTGTTGATGGTTTTTGTGGCGGTGATGGTAGTGATGGTGATGATTGTAGAAGTGGCGGTGATGGTGGTGATGGTGATTATGTTGGTTGTGTCGGTGATGTTGGTGATATGGTGATGATTGTAGAAGTGGCGGTGATGGTGGTGATGGTGATTATGATGTTGTTTCGGTGATGGTGGTGATGGTGATGTTGGTGGTTGGCGGTGTTATGGTAATGATGGTTGTTGTTCTGCGGTGATGGTATTGGTGGTGAAGTGATGTGGTAGTTATGGCGGTGATGATGGTGATGTGGTGATGATGGTGGTTATTGTCCGGTGGTGGTGGTGATGGTGGTGGTGGTTGTGGCGGTGATGGTAGTGATGGTGATTATGGTAGTTGTGGTAGAGATGGTAGTGATGGTACTGATGGTAGTTGTGGCAGTTGTGGTAGTGATGGTGATGATGGTAGTTGTGGTGGTGATGGTAGTGATTGTGATGGTGAAGATGGTTGTTGTGGCGGTGATGGTAGTGATGGTGATGATGTTCTGGTTTGGCGGTGATGGTTATGAAGGTGATGATGGTGTGGTTATGGTGGTGATGGTGGTGTTGGTGATGGTATTGAAATTGGTTGGTATTAATTGTTGTGACGGTGGTGATGGGTGATGATGGTGGTTGGTGGTGATGGTGGTGATGGTGATGATGGTGGTTGTGATGGTTGATGGTGTTGATGGTGGTTGTGGCTGTGATGGTTGTGATGGTGATGGTTGTGATGTATGGTGATGGTGGGCGTTGTGGCGTTGATGGTTTGTGATGGTGATTTAGCAGATTGAGGGAATTGGTGGTGGTGGTAGTGGTGGTGATGGTAGTAATTGTGTGGCGATGATGGTGGCAGTGATGGTGATGGTGTTGGTGATGTGGTTGATGACGTGGTTATTGGCGGTGATCGTGTTGATGTTGATGGTAGTGTTGGTGCTGATGGTAGTTGTGGCGGTGATGGTAGTGATGGTGATGTTGGTAGTTGTGGCAGTGATGGTAGTGATGGTGATGATGCTAGTTGTGGCGGTGATGGTAGTGATGGTGATTATGATAGTGATGATGGTAATAGTAGTGGTGAAGGTAGTGATGGTAAGGATGGTAGTTGTGGCGGTGATAGGAGTTATTATAATGGTAACGATCGTAGTTATGGCGGTGATGGTAGTGATGGTGATGATGGTACTTGAGGCAGTAATTGTAGTGATGGTGTTGATGGTTTTTGTGGCGGTGATGGTAGTGATGGTGATGATTGTAGAAGTGGCGGTGATGGTAGTGATGGTGATTATGTTAGTTGTGTCGGTGATGTTAGTGATGGTGATGATTGTAGAAGTGGCGGTGATGGTAGTGATGGTGATTATGGTAGTTGTTTCGGTGATGGTAGTGATGGTGATGTTGGTAGTTGTGGCGGTAGGTATTATTATGGTAATGATCGTAGTTGTTGCGGTGATGGTATTGATGGTGATGATGGTAGTTATGGCGGTGATGATAGTGATGGTGATGATGGTAGTTGTGTCGGTGATGGTAGTGATGGTGATGATGGTAGTTGTGGCGGTGATGGTAGTGATGGTGATTATGTTAGTTATGTCGGTGATATTAGTGATGGTGATTATGGTAGTTGTTTCGGTGAAGGTAGTAATGGTGGTGATGGTGAAGATGGTAGTTGTGGCGGTGATGGTATTGATGGTGATGATGGTAGTGATGGTGATGATAGTAGTTATGGCGGTGATGGTAGTGATGGTGATGATGTTAGTTTTGGCGGTGATGGTTATGAAGGTGATGATGGTAGTTATGGTGGTGATGGTAGTGTTGGTGATGATGGTATTGATGGTGATAATGGTATTTGTGACGGTGATGGTAGTGATGGTGATGATGGTAGTTGTGGTGGTGATGGTAGTGATGGTGATGATGGTAGTTGTGGCGGTGATGGTTGTGATGGTGTTGATGGTAGTTGTGGCTGTGATGGTTGTGATGGTGATGGTTGTGATGGTGATGATGGTAGTTGTGGCGGTGATGGTTGTGATGGTGATGATTGTAGTTGAGGTGGTGGTGGTGGTAGTGATGGTGATGATGGTAATTGTGGCGATGATGGTAGTGATGGTGATTATGGTTGTTATGTCGGTGATGGTAGTGATGGCGATGATGGTACTTGAGGCGGTAATGGTAGTAATGGTGATGATGGTAGAAGTGGCAGTGATGGCAGTGATGGTGATTATGGTAGTTGTGTTGGTGATGGTAGTGATGGTACTGATGGTAGTTGTGGCGGTGATGGTAGTGATGGTGATGATGGTAGTTGTGGCGGTGATAGTAGTTATGGTGATTATGGTACTGATGGTGATAATGGTAGTTTTGGAGGTGATGGTAGTGATGGTGTTGATCGTAATTGTGGCGGTGATGGTAGTGATGGTGATGATGGTAGTGTTGGTGATAATGGTATTTGTGACGGTGAGTGGTAGTGATGGTGATGATGGTAGTTGTGGTGGTGATGACAGTGATGGTGATCATGCTAGTGATGGTGATGATGGTAGTGATGGTGATGATTGTAGTTGTGGCAGTGATCGTCGTGATGTTGATTATGGTAGTGATGGTGATAATGGTAGTGATGGTGTTGATCGTAATTGTGGCGGTGATGGTAGTGATGGTGATGATGGTAGTTGTGGCGGTGATGGTAGTGATGGTGATGAGGGTAGTTGTGACGGTGATGGTAGTGATGGTGATTATGGTAGTGATGGTGATGATGGTAGTTGTAGAGGTGAAAGTAGTAATGGTGATGATGGTAGTTGTCACGGTGATGGTAGTTATTATGTTGATAATGATCGTAGTTGTGGCGGTGATGGTAGTGATGGTAGTGATGGTGATGATGGTAGTGATGATGATGATGGTAGTTGTGGCGGTGATGGCAGTGATGGTGACGATGTAACTTGAGGCGGTAATGGTAGTGATGGTGATGATGGTAATTTTAGCGGTGATGGTAGTGATGGTGATGATAGTCGAAGTGGCAGTGATGGTAGTTATGGTGATTATGTTAGTTATGGCGGTGATGATAGTGATGGTGATGATGGTCCTTGAGGCGGTAATGGTAGTGATGGTGTTGATGGTAATTTTAGCGGTGATGGTAGTGATGGTGATGATGGTAGAAGTGGCGGGGATGGTAGTGATGGTGATTATGTTAGTTATGTCGGTGATATTAGTGATGGTGATTATGGTAGTTGTTTCGGTGATGGTAGGGATGTTGGTGATGGTGAAGATTGTAGTTGTGGCGGTGATGGTATTGATGGTGATGATGGTAGTGATGGTGATGATAGTAGTTATGGCGGTGATGGTAGTGATGGTGATGATGTTAGTTTTGGCGGTAATGGTTATGATGGTGATGATGGTAGTTATGGTGGTGATGGTAGTGTTGGTGATGATGGTATTGATGGTGATTATGGTATTTGTGACGGTGATGGTAGTGATGGTGATGATGGTAGTTGTGGTGGTGATGGTAGTGATGG
>NW_024752837.1:0-21549 GCF_018991925.1 Homarus americanus | reverse complement strand
GTGAACCTCTAATGGGACCACCTGTGCCGCTTAGGTGATCAGAGCAACGTTTTACCAAATCCGGCTTCGAAAAACGAGGACCCATATATATTTCATTAGCCCAATAAAGCACGCGGACTTCTACATATAATCAACACCTCACCCCACCAGGATTCAAACCCACGATCTATTAATTGTGACCGGGATATGCTACCTCTGGGCCATTAGGACAATAAAAGCAGTCCTAGACTCAACTATATTTCACACAAAGCCTGTTGAACGACCTTATGGCGCCATGAACCTCTAATGGGGACCACCCGTGCCGCTTAGGTGATCAGAGCAACGTTTTACCAAATGCGGCTACGAAACACGAGGATCCATATATATTTCATTAGCCCAATAAAGCACGCGGATTTCTACATATAAACACCTCACCCCACCATGATTTAAACCCACGATCTTATAATTGTGGCCGGGGAATGCTACCTCTGGGCCACCAGGACACTAAAAGCATTCGTAGACTCTGCTATATTTCACACAAAGACTGTTCAATGAGCTTATGGCGGCGTGAACCTCTAATGGGGACCCCCCGTGCCGCTTACGTGATCAGAGCAACGTTTTCCCAAATGTGGCTTCGAAACCCGAGGATCCATATATATTTCATTAGGCCATTAAAGCACGCGGACTTCTACATATAATCAACACCTCATCCCACCAGGATTTGAACCCACGGTCTTATAATTGTGACCGGGGGACGCTACCTCTGGGCCACCAGAAAACTAAAAGCATTCCTAGACTCTGCTATATTTCACACAAAGCCTGTTCAACGAGCTTATGGCGCCGTGAACCTCTAATGGGGACCACCCGTGCCGCTTAGGTGATCAGAGCAACGTTTTACCAAATGCGGCTTCGAAACCCGAGGATCCATATATTTTTCATTAGCCCAATAAAGCACGAGGACTTCTACATATAATCAACACCTCACCCCACCAGGATTTGAACCCACGATCTTATAATTGTGAAGGGGGAATGCTACCTCTGGGCCACCAAGACAAAAATAAGCAGTCCTAGACTCTGCTATATTTCACACAAAGCCTGTTCAACGGGCTTATGGCGCCGTGAACCTCTAATGGGACCACCCGTGCCGCTTAGGTGATCAGAGCAACATTTTACCAAATGCGGCTTCGAAACACGAGGATCCATATATATTTCACGGTCCACAGCACGCGACTTTTACATATAATCACCACCTCACCCTTCACCAGGATTTGAACCCACAATCTTATAATTGCATAGGACGCTACCTCTGGGCCATCACCAGGACAATAAAAGCAGTCCTAGACTCTGCTATATTTCACACAAAGCCTGTTCAACGACCTTATGGCGCCATGAACCTCTAATGGGGACCACCCGTGCCTCTTAGGTGATCAGAGCAACGTTTTACCAAATGCGGCTTAGAAACACGAGGATCCATATATATTTCATTAACCCAATAAAGCACGCTGACTTCTACATATAATCAACACCTCACCCGACCAGGATTTGAACCCACAATCTTATAATTGTGACCGGGGGACGCTACCTCTGGGCCACCATGACAATAAAAGCAGTCCTAGACTCTGCTATATTTTACACATAGCCTGTTCAACGAGCTTATGGGGCCGTGAACCTCTAATGGGGACCACCCGTGCTGCTTATGTGATCAGACCAACATTTTACCAAATGCGGCTTCGAAACACGAGGATCCATATATATTTCATTAGCCCAATAAAGCACGCGGACTTCTTCATATAATCAACACCTCACCCCACCAGGATTCGAACCCACGATCTTCTAATTGTGACCGGGGAACGCTACCTCTGGGCCACCAGGACACTAAAAGCATTCCTAGACTCTGCTATATTTCACACAAAGCCTGTTCAACGAGCTTTTGGCGCCGTGAACCTCTAATGGGGACCACCCGTGCCGCTTAGGCAATCAGAGCAACGTTTTTCCAAATGCGGCTTCGAAAAACGAGGATCCATATATATTTCATTAGCCCAATAAAGCACGCGGACTTCTACATATAATCAACACCTCACCCCACCAGGATTTGAACCCACGGTCTTATAATTGTGACCGGGGGACGCTACCTCTGGGCCACCAGGACACTAGAGGCATTCCTAGACTCTGCTATATTTCACACAAAGCCTGTTCAACGAGCTTATTGCGCCGTGAACCTCTAATGGGGACCAAACGTGCCGCTTAGGTGATCAGAGCAACGTTTTACCAAATGCGGCTTCGAAACCCGAGGATCCATATATTTTTCATTAGCCCAATAAAGCACGCGGACTTCTACATATAATCAACATCTCACCTCGCCAGGATTTTGACCCACGATCTTATAATTGTGACCGGGGAATGCTACCTCTGGGCCACCAGGACAATAAAAGCAGTCCTAGACTCTGCTATATTTCACACAGAGCCTGTTCAACGAGCTTGTGGCGCCCAGAACCTCTAATGGGGACCACCCGTGCCGCTTAGGTGATCAGAACAACGTTTTACCAAATGCGGCTTCGAAACACGAGGATCCATATATATTTCATTAGCCCAATAAAGCACGCGGACTTCTACATATAATCAACACCTCACCCCACCAGGATTTAAACCCACGATCTTCTAACTGTGACGGGCGAATGCTACCTCTGGGCCACCAGGACAATAAAAGCAGTCCTAGATTCTGCTATATTTCTCACAAAGCCTGTTCAACGAGATTATGGCGCCGTGAACCTCTAATGGGGACCACCCGTGCCGCTTAGGTGATCAGAGCAACGTTTTACCAAATGCGGCTTCGAATCACGAGGATCCATATATATTTCATTAGCCCAATAAAGCAGGCGGACTTCTACATATAATCAACACCTCACCCCACCAGAATTTGAACCCACAATCTTATAATTGTGACCGGGGGACGCTACCTCTGGGCCACCAGGACAATAAAAGCAGTCCTAGACTCTGCTATATTTCACACAAAGCCTGTTGAACGAGCTTATGGCGCCGTGAACCTCTAATGGGGACCACGCACGCCGCTAAGGTGATCAGAGCAACGTTTTACCAAATGCGGCTTCGAAACACGAGGATCCATATATATTTCATTAGCCCAATAAAGCACGCGGACTTCTTCATATAATCAACACCTCACCCCACCAGGAATCGAACCCACGATCTTCTAATTGTGACCGGGGAACGCTACCTTTGGCCCACCAGGACACTAAAAGCATTCCTAGACTCTGCTATATTTCACACAAAGCCTGTTCAACGAGCTTATGGCGCCGTGAACTTCTAATGGGGACCCCCCGTGCCGCTTAGGTGATCAGAGCAACGTTTTATCAAATGTGGCTTCGAAACAAGAGGATCCATATATATTTCATTAGACCATTAAAGCACGCGGACTTCTACATATAATCAACACCTCACCCCACCAGGATTTGAACCAACGATCTTATAATTGTGACCGGGGAATGCTACCTCTGGGCCACCAGGACAATAAAAGCAGTCCTAGACTCTGCTATGTTTCACACAAAGCCTGTTCAACGAGCTTATGGCGCCGTGAACCTCTAATGGGGACCACCCGTGCCGCTTAGGTGATCAGAGCAACGTTTTACCAAATGTGGCTTCGAAACCCGAGGATCCATATATATTTCATTAGACCATTAAAGCACGCGGACTTCTACATGTAATCAACACCTCACCACACCAGGATTTGAACCAACGATCTTATAATTGTGACCGGGGAACGCTACCGCTGGGCCACCAGGACAATAAAAGCAGTCCTAGACTCTGCTATATTTCACACAAAGCCTGTTCAATGAGCTTATGGCGCCGTGAACCTCTAATGGGGACCAATCTGTCAGCTTAGGTGATCAGACCAACATTTTACCAAATGCGGCTTCGAAACCCGAGGATCCATATATATATTTCTTTATTGTGACCATTAAAGCACGCTGACTTACATATAATCAACACCTCACCCCACCAGGATTTGAAACCACGATCTTATAATTGTGACCGGGGAACGCTACCTCTGGGCCACCAGGACAATAAAAGCAGTCCTAGACTCTGCTATATTTCTCACAAAGCCTGTTCAACGAGTTTATGGCGCCGTGAACCTCTAATGGGGACCACCCATGCCGCTTAGGTGATCAGAGTAACGTTTTACCAAATGCGGCTTCGAAACACGAGGATCCCTATATATTTCATTAGCCCAATAAAGCACCGGACTTCTTCATAATCAACACCTCACCCCACCAGGATTCGAACCCACGATCTTCTAATTGTGACCGAACGCTACCTCTGGGCCACCAGGACACTAAAAGCAGTCCTAGACTCTGCTATATTTCACACAAAGCCTGTTCAACGAGCTTTTGGCGCCGTGAACCTCTAATGGGGACCACCCGTGCTGCTTAGGTGATCAGACCACGCACGCCGCTAAGGTGATCAGAGCAACGTTTTACCAAATGCGGCTTCGAAACACGAGGATCCATATATATTTCATTAGCCCAATAAAGCACGCGGACTTCTTCATATAATCAACACCTCACCCCACCAGGATTCGAACCCACGATCTTCTAATTGTGACCGGGGAACGCTACCTTTGGCCCACCAGGACACTAAAAGCATTCCTAGACTCTGCTATATTTCACACAAAGCCTGTTCAACGAGCTTATGGCGCCGTGAACCTCTAATGGGGACCCCCCGTGCCGCTTAGGTGATCAGAGCAACGTTTTATCAAATGTTGCTTCGAAACAAGAGGATCCATATATATTTCATTAGACCATTAAAGCACGCGGACTTCTACATATAATCAACACCTCACCCCACCAGGATTTGAACCAACGATCTTATAATTGTGACCGGGGAACGCTACCGCTGGGCCACCAGGACAATAAAAGCAGTCCTAGACTCTGCTATATTTCACACAAAGCCTGTTCAATGAGCTTATGGCGCCGTGAACCTCTAATGGGGACCACCCGTGCCGCTTAGGTGATCAGAGCAACGTTTTACCAAATGTGGCTTCGAAACTCGAGGATCCATATATATTTCATTAGACCATTAAAGCACGCGGACTTCTACATGTAATCAACACCTCACCCCACCAGGATTTGAACCAACGATCTTATAATTGTGACCGGGGAACGCTACCGCTGGGCCACCAGGACAATAAAAGCAGTCCTAGACTCTGCTATATCTCACACAAAGCCTGTTCAATGAGCTTATGGCGCCGTGAACCTCTAATGGGGACCACCCATGCCGTTTAGGTGATTAGAGCAACGTTTTACCAAATGCGGCTTCGAAACACGAGGATCCATATATATTTCATTAGCCCAATAAAGCACGCTCACTTCTTCATATAATCAACAACACACCCCACCAGGATTCGAACCCAAGATCTTCTAATTGTGACCGGGGAACGCTACCTCTGGGCCACCAGGACACTAAGAGCAGTCCTAGACTCTGCTATATAACACACAAAGCCTGTTCAACGAGCTTATGGCGCCATGAACCTCTAATGGGGACCACCCGTGCCGCTTAGGTGATCAGACCAACGTTTTACTAAATGCGGCTTCGAAACAAGAAGGATCCATATATATTTCATTAGCCCAATAAAGCACGCGGACTTCTACATATAATCAACACCTCACCCCACCAGGGTTCAAACCCACGATCTTATAATTGTGACCGGGGTATGCTACCTCTGGGCCACCACGACAATAAAAGCAGTTCTAGACTCTACTATATTTCACACAAAGCCTGTTCAACGAGCTTATGGCGCTATGAACCACTATAGGGGACCACCCGTGCCGCTTAGGTGATCAGAGCAACGTTTAACCAAATGCGGCTTCGAAACCCGAGGATCCATAAATATTTCATTAGCCCAATAAAGCACGCAGACTTCTACATATAATCAAAGCCTCACCCCACCTGGATTTGAAGCCACGATCTTATAATTGTGACCGGGGAACGCTACCTCTGGGCCACCAGGACAAGAAAAGCAGTCCTAGACTCTACTATATTTCACACAAAGCCTGTTCAACGAGCTTATGGCGCCGTGAACCTCTGATGGGGACCACCCATGCCGCTTAGGTGATCGGAGCAACGTTTTACCAAATGCGGCTTCGAAGCACGAGGATCCATATATATTTCATTAGCCCAATAAAGCACGCGGACTTCTTCATATAATCAACACCTCACCCCACCAGGATTCGAACCCACGATCTTCTAATTATGACCGGGGAACGCTACCTCTGGCTCACCAGGAGACTAAAAGCATTCCTAGACTCTCCTATATTTCACACAAAGCCTGTTCAACGAGCTTATGGCGCCGTGAACCTCTAATGGGGACCACCCGTGCCGCTTAGGTAATCAGAGCAACGTTTTACCAAATGCGGCTTCGAAACCCGAGGATCCATATATTTTTCATTAGCCCAATAAAGCACGCAGACTTCTACATATAATCAACACCTCACCCCACCAGCATTTGAACCCACGATCTTATAATTGTGACCGGGGAATGCTACCTCTGGGCCACCAGGACAATAAAAGCAGTCCTAGACTCTGCTATGTTTCACACAAAGCCTGTTCAACGAGCTTATGGCGCCGTGAACCTCTAATGGGGACCACCCGTGCCGCTTAGGTGATCAGAGCAACGTTTTACCAAATGTGGCTTCGAAACCCGAGGATCCATATATATTTCATTAGACCATTAAAGCACGCGGACTTCTACATGTAATCAACACCTCACCCCACCAGGATTTGAACCAACGATCTTATAATTGTGACCGGGGAACGCTACCGCTGGGCCACCAGGACAATAAAAGCAGTCCTAGACTCTGCTATATTTCACACAAAGCCTGTTCAATGAGCTTATGGCGCCGTGAACCTCTAATGGGGACCACCCATGCCGTTTAGGTGATTAGAGCAACGTTTTACCAAATGCGGCTTCGAAACACGAGGATCCATATATATTTCATTAGCCCAATAAAGCACGCTCACTTCTTCATATAATCAACAACACACCCCACCAGGATTCGAACCCAAGATCTTCTAATTGTGACCGGGGAACGCTACCTCTGGGCCACCAGGACACTAAGAGCAGTCCTAGACTCTGCTATATTACACACAAAGCCTGTTCAACGAGCTTATGGCGCCATGAACCTCTAATGGGGACCACCCGTGCCGCTTAGGTGATCAGACCAACGTTTTACTAAATGCGGCTTCGAAACAAGAAGGATCCATATATATTTCATTAGCCCAATAAAGCACGCGGACTTCTACATATAATCAACACCTCACCCCACCAGGGTTCAAACCCACGATCTTATAATTGTGACCGGGGTATGCTACCTCTGGGCCACCACGACAATAAAAGCAGTTCTAGACTCTACTATATTTCACACAAAGCCTGTTCAACGAGCTTATGGCGCTATGAACCACTATAGGGGACCACCCGTGCCGCTTAGGTGATCAGAGCAACGTTTAACCAAATGCGGCTTCGAAACCCGAGGATCCATAAATATTTCATTAGCCCAATAAAGCACGCAGACTTCTACATATAATCAAAGCCTCACCCCACCAGGATTTGAAGCCACGATCTTATAATTGTGACCGGGGAACGCTACCTCTGGGCCACCAGGACAAGAAAAGCAGTCCTAGACTCTACTATATTTCACACAAAGCCTGTTCAACGACCTTATGGCGCCATGAACCTCTAATGGGGACCACCAGTGCCGCTTAGGTGATCAGAGCAACGTTTTACCAAATCCGGTTTCGAAACACGAGGATCCATATATATTTCATTAGCCCAATAAAGCACGTGGACTTTTACATATAATCAACACCTCACCCTACCAGGATTTGAACCCACGATCTTATAATTGTGACCAGGAAACGCTACCTCTGGGCCACTAGGACAATAAAAGCAGTCCTAGACTCTGCTATATTTCACACAAAGCCTGTTCAACGAGCTTATGGCGCCGTGAACCTCTAATGGGGCCCACCCGTGCCACTTAGGTGATCAGGGCAACGTTTTACCAAATCTGGCTTCGAAACACGAGGATCCATATATATTTCATTAACCCAATAAAGCACGCGGACTTCTACATATAATCAACACCTCAACCCACTAGGATTTGAACCAACAATCTTATAATTGTGACCGGGGGATGCTACCTCTGGGCCACCAGGACAATAAAAGCAGTCCTCGACTCTGCTATATTTCACACAAAGCCTGTTCAACGAGCTTATGGCGCCGTGAACCTCTAATGGGGACCACCCGTGCCGCTTAGGTGATCAGGGCAACGTTTTACCAAATCCGGCTTGGAAACGAGGATCCATATATATTTCATTAGCCCAATAAAGCACGCGGACTTCTACATATAATCAACACCTCACCCCACCAGGATTCGAACCCAAGATCTTCTAATTGTGACCGGGGAACGCTACCTCTGGGCCACCAGGACACTAAGAGCAGTCCTAGACTCTGCTATATTACACACAAAGCCTGTTCAACGAGCTTATGGCGCCATGAACCTCTAATGGGGACCACCCGTGCCGCTTAGGTGATCAGACCAACGTTTTACTAAATGCGGCTTCGAAACAAGAAGGATCCATATATATTTCATTAGCCCAATAAAGCACGCGGACTTCTACATATAATCAACACCTCACCCCACCAGGGTTCAAACCCACGATCTTATAATTGTGACCGGGGTATGCTACCTCTGGGCCACCACGACAATAAAAGCAGTTCTAGACTCTACTATATTTCACACAAAGCCTGTTCAACGAGCTTATGGCGCTATGAACCACTATAGGGGACCACCCGTGCCGCTTAGGTGATCAGAGCAACGTTTAACCAAATGCGGCTTCGAAACCCGAGGATCCATAAATATTTCATTAGCCCAATAAAGCACGCAGACTTCTTCATATAATCAAAGCCTCACCCCACCAGGATTTGAAGCCACGATCTTATAATTGTGAGCGGGGAACGCTACCTCTGGGCCACCAGGACAAGAAAAGCAGTCCTAGACTCTACTATATTTCACACAAAGCCTGTTCAACGACCTTATGGCGCCATGAACCTCTAATGGGGATCACCAGTGCCGCTTAGGTGATCAGAGCAACGTTTTACCAAATCCGGTTTCGAAAAACGAGGATCCATATATATTTCATTAGCCCAATAAAGCACGTGGACTTTTACATATAATCAACACCTCACCCTACCAGGATTTGAACCCACGATCTTATAATTGTGACCAGGAAACGCTACCTCTGGGCCACTAGGACAATAAAAGCAGTCCTTAGACTCTGCTATATTTCACACAAAGCCTGTTCAACGACCTTATGGCGCCATGAACCTCTAATGGGGACCACCCGTGCCGCTTAGGTGATCAGGGCAACGTTTTACCAAATCTGGCTTCGAAACACGAGGATCCATGTATATTTCATTAGCCCAATAAAGCATGCGGACTTCTACATATAATCAACACCTCACCCCACCAGGAATTGAACCCACGATCTTATAATTGTGACCGGGGAACGCTACCTCTGGGCCACCAGGACAATAAAAGCAGTCCTAGACTCTGCTATATTTCACACAAAATCTGTTCAACGAGCTTATGGCGCCGTGAACCTCTGATGGGGACCACCCATGCCGCTTAGGTGATCGGAGCAACGTTTTACCAAATGCGGCTTCGAAGCACGAGGATCCATATATATTTCATTAGCCCAATAAAGCACGCGGACTTCTTCATATAATCAACACCTCACCCCACCAGGATTCGAACCCACGATCTTCTAATTATGACCGGGGAACGCTACCTCTGGCTCACCAGGAGACTAAAAGCATTCCTAGACTCTCCTATAGTTCACACAAAGCCTGTTCAACGAGCTTATGGCGCCGTGAACCTCTAATGGGGACCACCCGTGCCGCTTAGGTGATCAGAGCAACGTTTTACCAAATGTGGCTTCGAAACCCGAGGATCCATATATATTTCATTAGACCATTATAGCACGCGGACTTCTACATGTAATCAACACCTCACCCCACCAGGATTTGAACCAACGATCTTATAATTGTGACCGGGGAACGCTACCGCTGGGCCACCAGGACAATAAAAGCAGTCCTAGACTCTGCTATATTTCACACAAAGCCTGTTCAATGAGCTTATGGCGCCGTGAACCTCTAATGGGGACCACCCATGCCGTTTAGGTGATTAGAGCAACGTTTTACCAAATCTGGCTTCGAAACACGAGGATTCATATATATTTCATTAGCCCAATAAAGCACGCTTTCTTCTACATATAATCAACACCTCACCCCACCAGGATTTGAACCCACAATCTTATAATTGTGACCGGGGGACGCTAACTCTGGGCCACCAGGACAATAAAAGCAGTCCTAGACTCTGCTATATTTCACACATAGCCTGTTCAACGAGCTTATGGCGCGGTGAAACTCTAATGGGGACCACCCGTGCTTAGGTGATCAGACCAACATTTACCAAATGCGGCTTCGAAAACAAGAAGGATCCATATATTTCATTAGCCCAATAAAGCACGGACTTCTACATTTAATCAACACCCCACCCCACCAGATTTGAACCCACGATCTTATAATCGTGACCAGGAACGCTACCTCTGGGCCACCAGGACAATAAAAAGCAGTCCTAGACTCTCTGCTATATTTTACACAAACCTGTTCAACGAGCTTATGGATGCCGCGAACCTCTCTGATGGGGACCACCCATGCGGCTTAGGTGATCGGAGCAACGTTTTACCAAATGCGGCTTCGAAGCACGAGGATCCATATATATTTCATTAGCCCAATAAAGCACGCGGACTTCTTCATATAATCAACACCTCACCCCACCAGGATTCGAACCCACGATCTTCTAATTATGACCGGGGAACGCTACCTCTGGCTCACCAGGAGACTAAAAGTATTCCTAGACTCTCCTATATTTCACACAAAGCCTGTTCAACGAGCTTATGGCGCCGTGAACCACTATAGGGGACCACCCGTGCCGCTTAGGTGATCAGAGCAACGTTTACCCAAATGCGGCTTCAAAACCCGAGGATCCATATTTATTTCATTAGCTCAATAACGCACGCAGACTTCTACATATAATCAACGCCTCACCCCACCAGGATTTGAAGCCACGATCTTATAATTATGACCGGGGAACGCTACCTCTGTGCCACCAGGACAATAAAAGCAGTCCTAGACTCTGCTATATTTCACACAAAGCCTGTTCAACGAGCTTATGGCGCCGTGAACCCCTAATGGGGACCCCCCGTGCCGCTTAGGTGATCAGAGCAACGTTTTATCAAATGTGGCTTCGAAACAAGAGGATCCATATATATTTCATTAGACCATTAAAGCACGCGGACTTCTACATATAATCAACACCTCACCCCACCAGGATTTGAACCAACGATCTTATAATTGTGACCGGGGAACGCTACCGCTGGGCCACCAGGACAATAAAAGCAGTCCTAGACTCTGCTATATTTCACACAAAGCCTATTCAATGAGCTTATGGCGCCGTGAACCTCTAATGGGGACCACCCATGCCGTTTAGGTGATTAGAGCAACGTTTTACCAAATGCGGCTTCGAAACACGAGGATCCATATATATTTCATTAGCCCAATAAAGCACGCTTACTTCTTCATATAATCAACAACACACCCCACCAGGATTCGAACCCAAGATCTTCTAATTGTGACCGGGGAACGCTACCTCTGGGCCACCAGGACACTAAGAGCAGTCCTAGACTCTGCTATATTACACACAAAGCCTGTTCAACGAGCTTATGGAGCCATGAACCTCTAATGGGGACCACCCGTGCCGCTTAGGTGATCAGACCAACGTTTTACTAAATGCGGCTTCGAAACAAGAAGGATCCATATATATATCATTAGCCCAATAAAGCACGCGGACTTCTACATATAATCAACACCTCACCCCACCAGGGTTCAAACCCACGATCTTATAATTGTGACCGGGGTATGCTACCTCTGGGCCACCACGACAATAAAAGCAGTTCTAGACTCTACTATATTTCACACAAAGCCTGTTCAACGAGCTTATGGCGCTATGAACCACTATAGGGGACCACCCGTGCCGCTTAGGCGATCAGAGCAACGTTTAACCAAATGCGGCTTCGAAACCCGAGGATCCATAAATATTTCATTAGCCCAATAAAGCACGCAGACTTCTACATATAATCAAAGCCTCACCCCACCAGGATTTGAAGCCACGATCTTATAATTGTGACCGGGGAACGCTACCTCTGGGCCACCAGGACAATAAAAGCAGTCCTAGACTCTACTATATTTCACACAAAGCCTGTTCAACGACCTTATGGCGCCATGAACCTCTAATGGGGACCACCAGTGCCGCTTAGGTGATCAGAGCAACGTTTTACCAAATCCGGTTTCGAAACACGAGGATCCATATATATTTCATTAGCCCAATAAAGCACGTGGACTTTTACATATAATCAACACCTAACTCTACCAGGATTTGAACCCACGATCTTATAATTATGACCAGGAAACGCTACCTCTGGGCCACTAGGACAATAAAAGCAGTCCTAGACTCTGCTATATTTCACACAAAGCCTGTTCAACGAGCTTATGGCGCCGTGAACCTCTAATGGGGCCCACCCGTGCCACTTAGGTGATCAGAGCAACGTTTTACCGAATGCGGACTTCTACATATAATCAACACCTCACCCCACCAGGATTCAAACCCACGATCTTATAATTGTGACCGGGGTATGCTACCTCTGGGCCACAAGGACAATAAAAGCAGTCCTAGACTCTACTATATTTCACACAAAGACTGTTGAACGACCTTATGGCGCCATGAACCTCTAATGGAGACCACCCGTGCCGCTTAGGTGATCAGAGCAACCTTTTACCAAATCCGGCTTGGAAACACGAGGATCCATATATATTTCATTAGCCCAATAAATCACTCGGACTTCTACATATAATCAACACCTCACCCTACCAGGATTCAAACCCACGATCTTATAATTGTGACCGGGATATGCTACCTCTGGGCCACCAGGACAATAAAAGCAGTCCTAGACTCTACTATATTTCACACAAAGCCTGTTCAACGACCTTATGGGCCATGAACCTCTAATGGGGACCACCCGTGCCGCTTAGGTGATCAGGGCAACGTTTTACCAAATCTGGCTTCGAAACACGAGGATCCATATATATTTCATTAGCCCAATAAAGCACGCGGACTTCTACATATAATCAACACCTCAACCCACCAGGATTTGAACCAACAATCTTATAATTGTGACCGGGGGATGCTACCTCTGGGCCACCAGGACAATAAAAGCAGTCCTAGACTCTGCTATATTTCACACAAAGCCTGTTCAACGAGCTTATGGCGCCGTGAACCTCTAATGGGGACCACCCGTGCCGCTTAAGTGATCAGGGCAACGTTTTACCAAATCTGGCTTCGAAACACGAGGATCCATATATATTTCATTAACCCAATAAAGCACGCGGACTTCTACATATAATCAACACCTCACCCCACCAGGATTTGAACCCACAATCTTATAATTGTGACCGGGGGACGCTAACTCTGGGCCACCAGGACAATAAAAGCAGTCCTAGACTCTGCTATATTTCACATATAGCCTGTTCAACGAGCTTATGGCGCCGTGAAACTCTAATGGGCACCACCCGTGCTGCTTAGGTGATCAGACCAACATTTTACCAAATGCGGCTTCGAAACAAGAAGGATCCATATATATTTCATTAGCCCAATAAAGCACGTGGACTTCTACATTTAATCAACACCTCACCCCACCAGGATTTGAACCCACGATCTTATAATTGTGACCGGGGAACGCTACCTCTGGGCCACCAGGACAATAAAAGCAGTCCTAGACTCTGCTATATTTCACACAAAACCTGTTCAACGAGCTTATGGCGCCGTGAACCTCTGATGGGGACCACCCATGCCGCTTAGGTGATCGGAGCAACGTTTTACCAAATGCGGCTTCGAAGCACGAGGATCCATATATATTTCATTAGCCCAATAAAGCACGCGGACTTCTTCATATAATCAACACCTCACCCCACCAGGATTCGAACCCACGATCTTCTAATTATGACCGGGGAACGCTACCTCTGGCTCACCAGGAGACTAAAAGCATTGCTAGACTCTCCTATATTTCACACAAAGCCTGTTCAACGAGCTTATGGCGCCGTGAACCTCTAATGGGGACCACCCGTGCCGCTTAGGTGATCAGAGCAACGTTTTACCAAATGTGGCTTCGAAACCCGAGGATCCATATATATTTCATTAGACCATTAAAGCACGCGGACTTCTACATGTAATCAACACCTCACCCCACCAGGATTTGAACCAACGATCTTATAATTGTGACCGGGGAACGCTACTGCTGGGCCACCAGGACAATAAAAGCAGTCCTAGACTCTGCTATATTTCACACAAAGCCTGTTCAATGAGCTTATGGCGCCGTGAACCTCTAATGGGGACCACCCATGCCGTTTAGGTGATTAGAGCAACGTTTTACCAAATGCGGCTTCGAAACACGAGGATCCATATATATTTCATTAGCCCAATAAAGCACGCTCACTTCTTCATATAATCAACAACACACCCCACCAGGATTCGAACCCAAGATCTTCTAATTGTGACCGGGGAACGCTACCTCTGGGCCACCAGGACACTAAGAGCAGTCCTAGACTCTGCTATATTACACACAAAGCCTGTTCAACGAGCTTATGGCGCCATGAACCTCTAATGGGGACCACCCGTGCCGCTTAGGTGATCAGACCAACGTTTTACTAAATGCGGCTTCGAAACAAGAAGGATCCATATATATTTCATTAGCCCAATAAAGCACGCGGACTTCTACATATAATCAACACCTCACCCCACCAGGGTTCAAACCCACGATCTTATAATTGTGACCGGGGTATGCTACCTCTGGGCCACCACGACAATAAAAGCAGTTCTAGACTCTGCTATATTTCACACAAAGCCTGTTCAACGAGCTTATGGCGCCGTGAACCTCTAATGGGGACCACCCGTGCCGCTTAAGTGATCAGGGCAACGTTTTACCAAATCTGGCTTCGAAACACGAGGATCCATATATATTTCATTAACCCAATAAAGCACGCGGACTTCTACATATAATCAACACCTCACCCCACCAGGATTTGAACCCACAATCTTATAATTGTGACCGGGGGACGCTAACTCTGGGCCACCAGGACAATAAAAGCAGTCCTAGACTCTGCTATATTTCACACATAGCCTGTTCAACGAGCTTATGGCGCCGTGAAACTCTAATGGGGACCACCCGTGCTGCTTAGGTGATCAGACCAACATTTTACCAAATGCGGCTTCGAAACAAGAAGGATCCATATATATTTCATTAGCCCAATAAAGCACGTGGACTTCTACATTTAATCAACACCTCACCCCACCAGGATTTGAACCCACGATCTTATAATTGTGACCGGGGAACGCTACCTCTGGGCCACCAGGACAATAAAAGCAGTCCTAGACTCTGCTATATTTCACACAAAACCTGTTCAACGAGCTTATGGCGCCGTGAACCTCTGATGGGGACCACCCATGCCGCTTAGGTGATCGGAGCAACGTTTTACCAAATGCGGCTTCGAAGCACGAGGATCCATATATATTTCATTAGCCCAATAAAGCACGCGGACTTCTTCATATAATCAACACCTCACCCCACCAGGATTCGAACCCACGATCTTCTAATTATGACCGGGGAACGCTACCTCTGGCTCACCAGGAGACTAAAAGCATTCCTAGACTCTCCTATATTTCACACAAAGCCTGTTCAACGAGCTTATGGCGCCGTGAACCTCTAATGGGGACCACCCGTGCCGCTTAGGTAATCAGAGCAACGTTTTACCAAATGCGGCTTCGAAACCCGAGGATCCATATATTTTTCATTAGCCCAATAAAGCACGCAGACTTCTACATATAATCAACACCTCACCCCACCAGCATTTGAACCCACGATCTTTAATTGTGACCGGGGAATGCTACCTCTGGGCCACCAGGACAATAAAAGCAGTCCTAGACTCTGCTATGTTTCACACAAAGCCTGTTCAAAGAGCTTATGGCGCCGTGAACCTCTAATGGGGACCACCCGTGCCGCTTAGGTGATCAGAGCAACGTTTTACCAAATGTGGCTTCGAAACCCGAGGATCCATATATATTTCATTAGACCATTAAAGCACGCGGACTTCTACATGTAATCAACACCTCACCCCACCAGGATTTGAACCAACGATCTTATAATTGTGACCGGGGAACGCTACCGCTGGGCCACCAGGACAATAAAAGCAGTCCTAGACTCTGCTATATTTCACACAAAGCCTGTTCAATGAGCTTATGGCGCCGTGAACCTCTAATGGGGACCACCCATGCCGTTTAGGTGATTAGAGCAACGTTTTACCAAATGCGGCTTCGAAACACGAGGATCCATATATATTTCATTAGCCCAATAAAGCACGCTCACTTCTTCATATAATCAACAACACACCCCACCAGGATTCGAACCCAAGATCTTCTAATTGTGACCGGGGAACGCTACCTCTGGGCCACCAGGACACCAAGAGCAGTCCTAGACTCTGCTATATTACACACAAAGCCTGTTCAACGAGCTTATGGCGCCATGAACCTCTAATGGGGACCACCCGTGCCGCTTAGGTGATCAGACCAACGTTTTACTAAATGCGGCTTCGAAACAAGAAGGATCCATATATATTTCATTAGCCCAATAAAGCACGCGGACTTCTACATATAATCAACACCTCACCCCACCAGGGTTCAAACCCACGATCTTATAATTGTGACCGGGGTATGCTACCTCTGGGCCACCACGACAATAAAAGCAGTTCTAGACTCTACTATATTTCACACAAAGCCTGTTCAACGAGCTTATGGCGCTATGAACCACTATAGGGGACCACCCGTGCCGCTTAGGTGATCAGAGCAACGTTTAACCAAATGCGGCTTCGAAACCCGAGGATCCATAAATATTTCATTAGCCCAATAAAGCACGCAGACTTCTACATATAATCAAAGCCTCACCCCACCAGGATTTGAAGCCACGATCTTATAATTGTGACCGGGGAACGCTACCTCTGGGCCACCAGGACAAGAAAAGCAGTCCTAGACTCTACTATATTTCACACAAAGCCTGTTCAACGACTTATGGCGCCATGAACCTCTAATGGGGACCACCAGTGCCGCTTAGGTGATCAGAGCAACGTTTTACCAAATCCGGTTTCGAAACACGAGGATCCATATATATTTCATTAGCCCAATAAAGCACGTGGACTTTTACATATAATCAACACCTCACCCTACCAGGATTTGAACCCACGATCTTATAATTGTGACCAGGAAACGCTACCTCTGGGCCACTAGGACAATAAAAGCAGTCCTAGACTCTGCTATATTTCACACAAAGCCTGTTCAACGACCTTATGGCACCATGAACCTCTAATGGGGACCACCCGTGCCGCTTAGGTGATCAGGGCAACGTTTTACCAAATCTGGCTTCGAAACACGAGGATCCATGTATATTTCATTAGCCCAATAAAGCATGCGGACTTCTACATATAATCAACACCTCACCCCACCAGGGTTCAAACCCACGATCTTATAATTGTGACCGGGGTATGCTACCTCTGGGCCACCACGACAATAAAAGCAGTTCTAGACTCTACTATATTTCACACAAAGCCTGTTCAACGAGCTTATGGCGCTATGAACCACTATAGGGGACCACCCGTGCCGCTTAGGTGATCAGAGCAACGTTTAACCAAATGCGGCTTCGAAACCCGAGGATCCATAAATATTTCATTAGCCCAATAAAGCACGCAGACTTCTACATATAATCAAAGCCTCACCCCACCAGGATTTGAAGCCACGATCTTATAATTGTGACCGGGGAACGCTACCTCTGGGCCACCAGGACAAGAAAAGCAGTCCTAGACTCTACTATATTTCACACAAAGCCTGTTCAACGACCTTATGGCGCCATGAACCTCTAATGGGGACCACCAGTGCCGCTTAGGTGATCAGAGCAACGTTTTACCAAATCCGGTTTCGAAACACGAGGATCCATATATATTTCATTAGCCCAATAAAGCACGTGGACTTTTACATATAATCAACACCTCACCCTACCAGGATTTGAACCCACGATCTTATAATTGTGACCAGGAAACGCTACCTCTGGGCCACTAGGACAATAAAAGCAGTCTTAGACTCTGCTATATTTCACATAAAGCCTGTTCAACGACCTTATGGCACCATGAACCTCTAATGGGGACCACCCGTGCCGCTTAGGTGATCAGGGCAACGTTTTACCAAATCTGGCTTCGAAACACGAGGATCCATGTATAATTCATTAGCCCAATAAAGCATGCGGACTTCTACATATAATCAACACCTCACCCCACCAGGATTTGAACCCACGATCTTATAATTGTGACCGGGGAACGCTACATCTGGCCCACCAGGACACTAAAAGCATTCCTAGACTCTGCTATATTTCACAAAAAACCTGTTCAACGAGCTTATGGCGCCGTGAACCTCTAATGGGGACCCCCCGTGCCGCTTAGGTGATCAGAGCAACGTTTTACCAAATGTGGCTTCGAAACCCGAGGATCCATATATATTTCATTAGACCATTAATGCACGCGGACTTCTACATATAATCAACACCTCACCCCACCAGGATTTGAACTAACAATCTTATAATTGTGACCGGGGGACGCTACCTCTGGGCCACCAGGACAATAAAAGCAGTCCTAGACTCTGCTATATTTCACACAAAGCCTGTTCAACGAGCTTATGGCGCCGTGAACCTCTAATGGGGACCACCCGTGCCGCTTAAGTGATCAGGGCAACGTTTTACCAAATCTGGCTTCGAAACACGAGGATCCATATATATTTCATTTACCCAATAAAGCACGCGGACTTCTACATTTAATCAACACCTCACCCCACCAGGATTTGAAACCACGATCTTATAATTGTGACCGGGGAACGCTACCTCTGGCTCACCAGGAGACTAAAAGCATTCCTAGACTCTCCTATATTTCACACAAAGCCTGTTCAACGAGCTTATGGCGCCGTGAACCTCTAATGGGGACCACCCGTGCCGCTTAGGTGATCAGAGCAACGTTTTACAAATGCGGCTTCGAAACAGAGGATCCATATATATTTCATTAGCCCAATAAAGCACGCGGACTTCTACATATAATCAACACCTCACCCCACCAGGGTTCAAACCCACGATCTTATAATTGTGACCGGGGTATGCTACCTCTGGGCCACCATGACAATAAAAGCAGTTCTAGACTCTACTATATTTCACACAAAGCCTGTTCAACGAGCTTATGGCGCTATGAACCACTATAGGGGACCACCCGTGCCGCTTAGGTGATCAGAGCAACGTTTAACCAAATGCGGCTTCGAAACCCGAGGATCCATATATATTTCATTAGCCCAATAAAACATGTGGACTTCTACATATAATCAACACCTCACCCCACCAGGATTTGAACCCACGATCTTATAATTGTGACCGGGGAACGCTACATCTGGCCCACCAGGACACTAAAAGCATTCCTAGACTCTGCTATATTTCACACAAAGCCTGTTCAACGAGCTTATGGCGCCGTGAACCTCTAATGGGGACCCCCCGTGCCGCTTAGGTGATCAGAGCAACGTTTTACCAAATGTGGCTTCGAAACCCGAGGATCCATATATATTTCATTAGACCATTAATGCACGCGGACTTCTACATATAATCAACACCTCACCCCACCAGGATTTGAACCCACGATCTTATAATTATGACCGGGGAACGCTACCGCTGGGCCACCAGGACAATATAAGCAGTCCTAGACTCTGCTATATTTCACACAAAGCCTGTTCAACGACCTTATGGCACCATGAACCTCTAATGGGGACCACCCGTGCCGCTTAGGTGATCAGGGCAACGTTTTACCAAATCTGGCTTCGAAACACGAGGATCCATGTATATTTCATTAGCCCAATAAAGCATGTGGACTTCTACATATAATCAACACCTCACCCCACCAGGATTTGAACCCACGATCTTATAATTGTGACCGGGGAACGCTACATCTGGCCCACCAGGACACTAAAAGCATTCCTAGACTCTGCTATATTTCACAAATAACCTGTTCAACGAGCTTATGGCGCCATGAACCTCTAATGGGGACCCCCCGTGCCGCTTAGGTGATCAGAGCAACGTTTTACCAAATGTGGCTTCGAAACCCGAGGATCCATATATATTTCATTAGACCATTAATGCACGCGGACTTCTACATATAATCAACACCTCACCCCACCAGGATTTGAACCAACAATCTTATAATTGTGACCGGGGGACGCTACTTCTGGGCCACCAGGACAATAAAAGCAGTCCTAGACTCTGCTATATTTCACACAAAGCCTGTTCAACGAGCTTATGGCGCCGTGAACCTCTAATGGGGACCACCCGTGCCGCTTAAGTGATCAGGGCAACGTTTTACCAAATCTGGCTTCGAAACACGAGGATCCATATATATTTCATTAACCCAATAAAGCACGCGGACTTCTACATATAATCAACACCTCACCCCACCAGGAATTGAACCCACAATCTTATAATTGTGACCGGGGGACGCTAACTCTGGGCCACCAGGACAATAAAAGCAGTCCTAGATACTGCTATATTTCACACATAGCCTGTTCAACGAGCTTATGGCGCCGTGAAACTCTAATGGGGACCACCCGTGCTGCTTAGGTGATCAGACCAACATTTTACCAAATGCGGCTTCGAAACAAGAAGGATCCATATATATTTCATTAGCCCAATAAAGCACGTGGACTTCTACATTTAATCAACACCTCACCCCACCAGGATTTGAACCCACGATCTTATAATTGTGACCGGGGAACGCTACCTCTGGGCCACCAGGACAATAAAAGCAGTCCTAGACTCTGCTATATTTCACACAAAACCTGTTCAACGAGCTTATGGCGCCGTGAACCTCTGATGGGGACCACCCATGCCGCTTAGGTGATCGGAGCAACGTTTTACCAAATGCGGCTTCGAAGCACGAGGATCCACATATATTTCATTAGCCCAATAAAGCACGCGGACTTCTTCATATAATCAACACCTCACCCCACCAGGATTCGAACCCACGATCTTCTAATTATGACCGGGGAACGCTACCTCTGGCTCACCAGGAGACTAAAAGCATTCCTAGACTCTCATATATTTCACACAAAGCCTGTTCAACGAGCTTATGGCGCCGTGAACCTCTAATGGGGACCACCCGTGCCGCTTAGGTGATCAGAGCACCGTTTTACCAAATGTGGCTTCGAAACTCGAGGATCCATATATATTTCATTAGACCATTAAAGCACGCGGACTTCTACATGTAATCAA
>NW_024752836.1:0-19535 GCF_018991925.1 Homarus americanus | reverse complement strand
ATCGGTACTTCGTTCAGTTACGTATTGCTTAGTGATGCGTGTTAATGTTAGGTAAATACAGTTATTAGGAAAGGTATTTATATAAGTTTATTATTATTATTAATATTATTGTTGTTGTTATTATTATTATTATTATTATTGTTTTGTGTTTTTGTTTTTGTTTTGTTTTTTTTATATTAATTATTATTGTTGATTGGTTGTTGGTGTTATACCAAGCTTAAATATTCCTCTCAACGAAATAAGTCGCGTTTCAGCAGAGATTAAGCAGTGAGCTTGAGAAACTCACTCACGCCATGTACATTTATCAGCTTTTCTGCTTGCAACTTGAAATTTGCAACACCGTCACGGCACTGAGTGAAAAATTGGCAACATTCCGGGAAATTTGCCAGCACTTGAACTGTTGAGAGATGGGTGTGTATCCTGGCCTGCGGCAACACTGTGGGGCCAAGGTTTAGTATTCTGGTGTGGTAGTAGAATTTTGAGAGATAAATGTTGATGTTTTGATGGTAATGGTGTTTTAGGGGAGATTCTTGACTGGTAACACTGATGATGGGCAGGGATTGTATTAACTGGTGTGGTAAAAGGTTAATATTATTTTTTGATGCGGTAATAGTGTTAAGATGGAATATTCTTGATTGGTAACACTGCAGGGTGAGTTTGAATCTCTCTCTCTCTCTCTCTCTCTCTCTCTCTCTCTCTCTCTCTCTCTCTCTCTCTCTGTCTCTCTCTTTCTCTAATATTAATAGATATGTCTCACTGGGATAATATAAGAGTCAAGATATATTCACCAAACTCTAATTTTGTTTTCGAGTCAGGTAAAATGACGTCGGGTTCCTTGATGTATAATTGAACCTCAGGTGTTGTTGTTGTGTGTGTGTGTGTGTGTGTGTGTGTGTGTGTGTGTGTGTGTGTGTGTGTGTGTGTGTGTGTGTGTGTGTGTGAGGACGCTTGAGGAACCTGGAATAGCTTTGTTGGACCTTGGTAAATCTTTGGTTGAGTCGTGGGTGGAGCCTTAGTGCAGACTTGGAGCCTTATTGCCCTATTGGTGGAGTTTTAGCGGAGTCCTTGGTGGAACCTTAGTGGAGTCTCAACACAAAGTCAACTGGGGAGGAGACGAGGGCTGGTGGAGTCTCACAACGGGAGGGGGGAGCCAGGCAGTCTGGCCCACCTCATGCTCACACCTTCTGATGATGAACGAGGGGGAAGAGATGTGGCACTGTGTCACCCTTGGAGGGATGTGGCACTGTGTCACCCTGAAGAATGTGGCATGTGTTACCTCTTGGGGAGATATGGCACTGTTTCTTCTTGGAGAGGGTGTGTGCACTGTTTCACCTAGGATGAGGATGTGACACTGTCACCCCTTGGGGTGGATGTGGCACTGTGTTGCCTCTTGGAGAAGTGGAGGGAAGAGAGGGGGAAAGAAGGGAGGGAGGAGGGGGATAAACTTTACTGTAATTTATGTCTCAATTACAGTGGCTGTAACTACTCCCCCAGTAGTTACAGCAGACGGAGGCAGGAATTTTTAAAGAGTACTGTACCTCTTCCAGTACTCCCACAGTCTCGGGCAGTATCCACCCACAGTACGACTCCACAGTTCCTGATCACCACAGTCTCTCGGGCAGTATCCACCCACAGTACGACTCCCCAGTTTCCTACAGTCACCCACACTCTCCCACAGTCACCCACACTCTCCAGTCAGCCAGGCCAGACTAAGACTTGAGTGAGAAAAAATACAATTTACTCTTAACTGTTTTGTTGAAGCAGTTTTATGAGCCCCACCACAGACAGCCGGTGGTGGGTGGTAGTGAAGGGCAGTAGATGGTAGTGGGCGGGTGGTAGTGGGTGAATGATGGTGGTAGATAGGTGTTGGGTGGGTGGCAGACCAGGCGGCAGGCAAATTGTGTGTGGCTGAAGGGATGTACAGTAGGGGATAGGTGGTTGTGGGCGATAGACGGGTAGTGGGCGGCATGAACGGGTGGCAGACGAGTGGTGGGCGGCAGACAGTGGTGGGCGGCTAGACGGGTGGTGGGCGGCAGACGAGTGGTGGGCGGCAGACGAGTGGTGGGGCGCTAGACGAGTAACGGGTGGCAGACGAGTAACGGGCGGCAGTCGAGGTAATTGTGTGAGTTAAACGGTCTTAGGCAAGATAGTGATACACCCCACCAGGAAGAAATATATTGGATACATTACTGTGTGTGTGTGTGTGTGTGTGTGTGTGTGTGTGTGTGTGTGTGTGTGTGTGTGTGTGTGTGTGTGTGTGTGTGTGTGTGTGTGAACTATCCACTAAAATGTTTCCGATGTTTTGTTGCATCATCTTTGCGAATGACAGACAGGCAGACAGCGTTATAGTAGACAGGGTTATGGCAGACAGACAGACAGAACAGGGACTACGAGGTCCTCCTTAATAACCGGACAAATAGATAGATTTCACCTGTAATCTCAGGTGAATCCCTCTTTCTCCTTCCTTCCTCTTCTCCCACCTCTTCCTCCCTCTTCCTCTCACCTCTCTTCTTCCTCCTCTTCCCCGTCCGTGATGGGGATTGGTGCTAAAGTAAAGATGATCTTATTCAAATATATATAACTGAATCCTGACTACCAGCAGCTGTGAAGAGAGATTCAGAATGTGAACCATCTACAGTCCAAGATGGATTATGTTGTTACTCTCTCTCTCTCTCTTCAGATACGTGACACCGTTTCACCTGCGCACCTGTCTGTATTACCCTCATTAACGTCAGTCACTCCAATTTCACGCCCATGCTACCCACCCCCACCTTTTGTTCCTATCTTCCTCACAACCTGTATCATCTACCCCCCTCCTCTCCTCCTTCCTCCCTCCTCCCTCCTCCCTCCCTCCCTCCCTCCCTCCCTCCCTCCCTCCCTCCCTCCCCTCCTGCCCTACACTATCGCTGTTCATTGTTTACTCTTCCACACACCGGTAATTCTTCACGCCCACGCCCTCATTACGCCCATCCGCTTGTGTCTCCCCCACGAGTCCTTTGTCTCCACCCGTGACACACCAACACTCCCTCCCTCCTCCCCCTTCTCCCCCCCTCCCTCTTATTCACCTCCTCTTCCCTCCCCAACCCCCCTGCCCTTCCCCTTATTATGACTCACTTTCCCCCTCCTCAACCCCTCCTTCCCAACTTCCCCTTTCCTCCCCTCCCCATATTACGCCTCACTCTTCAGGCTCTCCCCCCCTCCTGTCTCTCCCTTTCCTCCCCTCCCTCCTCTCCTCTCTCCTTCCTCCTTCCCTCCTCTTCCTTCTCCTCTCTCATCTTCCTCTTTTCCTCTTCCTCCTGGGGTTTACGTGTCAAGTCTTCAATGTGTGGAGGAAGAGGAAGAGGAAAGAGAAAGGAAGAAAGGAAGAGAAGGAAGGAGGAAGGAAGGAAGGAGAAAAAATTAGAGGGAGAAGGAGGTTGTGATCTACTGGTTAAGGAGGAAGTAAGGAGGGAGGAGGAAGAAGGAGGAGGTGGTGGTGGAAAAGGAGGGAAATTAGAGAAAGGGAAGTAGGAAGGAAAGGGAGAGGGGAGGAAGTTGAGTGAGAAGGAGAAAGAGAGAAGGAAGGAAAGAAGAGGTGAGGAGAGGGAGGAGGAAGGGAGAGAGTGGAAGAGAGAGAGAGGTGGTTGGGTGAGAGAGAAGAGAAGGAAGGGAATGAGATAGGTGAGGAAGGGGAAATGAGAGGGAGGAAATGAGAGGGGAGAGGGAGGTGGAAGGGAGAGGGAGGTGGAAGGGAGAGGGAAGGGAGAGGAAGTAGTTAAGAGTGTAGCAGGTAGAAAGAGAGTTGAAAGAGAGAATCATTCAACCAAAAGAGGTTGATGGAGAGAAATGAGGGAGGTAGAGGGTGAGAGGAAGGAGAGGTGAGGGAGGTGTGAGTCAGGGAGGTGAGGGAGGGTGAGAGTCCAGGAGAGGTGAGGGAGGGTGAGAGTCGAGGAGAGGTGAGGAGGTGAGAGTCAAGGAGAGAGGTGAGGGTGAGAGTCAAGGAGAGGTGAGGAGATGAGAGTCCAAGGAGAGGTGAGGGGTGAGAGTCAAGGAGGTGAGGGAGGGTGAGAGTCGAGGAGAGGTGAGGGAAAGTGTGAGAGTCAAGGAGGTGAGGGGAGGTGAGAGACAAGGAGAGGTGTGGGAGGGTGAGAGTCAAGAGAGGTGAGGGAGGTGAGAGTCAAGGAGAGGTGAGGGAGGTGGAGTCAGGAGAGGTGAGGTGAGTCAAGGAGAGGTGAGGAGGGGTGAGAGTCGAGGAGAGGTGGGGAGGGTGAGAGTCAAGGAGGGTGAGGGGGGTGAGAGTCGAGGAGAGGTGAGAGAGTGAGAGTCAGGAGAAGGGAGGTGAGGGAGATCAAGGAGGTGAGGGAGGTGAGAGTCGAGGAGGTGAGGGAGAGTGAGAGTCGAGGAGAGGTGAGGAGGTGAGGAGTCAAGGAGAGGTGAGGGAGGTGAGAGTCAAGGAGAGGTGTTGAGGAGGGTGAGAGACAAGGCTGTGGGAGGTGAGAGTCAAGGAGGTGAGGGAGGGTGAGAGACAAGGAGAGGTGTGGGAGGGTGAGAGTCAAGGAGAGGTGAGGAGGGTGGGGGTCAAGGAAAGGTGAGGGGAGAGAGAGTCAAGGAGGGAGGTGAGGGAGGGTGAGAGTCAGGAGAGGTGAGGAGGGTGTGAGAGTCAAGGAGAGGTGAGGGAGGGTGAGAGTCAGGAGAGGTGGGAGAGTGAGAGTCGAGGGGTGAGGAGGTGAGAGTCAGGGAGGTGAGGGAGGTGAGAGTCGAGAGGTGAGGGAGGTGAAGTCAGGAGAGTTGAGGGAGGGTGAGAGTCGAGGAGGGGTGGGGGTGGGAGTCGAGGGGTGAGGGAGGTGAGAGTCAGGAGGGTGAGGGAGGTGAAGTCGAGGGTGAGGTGGGGAGGTGAGAGTCGAGGGAGGTGAGGGGTGGGGAGTCAAGGAGAGGTGAGGGAGGGTGAGGAGTCAAGGAGGTGAGGAGGGTGAGAGTCAAGGAGAGGTGAGGAGGTGAGGGAGCCAAGGAGGAGGGGTGAGGGAGGTGGGAGTCGAGGAGGTGAGGGAGGGTGTGAGGCAAGGAGGTGAGGAGGGTGAGAGTCAAGGAGGGAGGTGAGGGAGGGTGAGAGTCAAGGAGGGTGAGGGAGGTGAGAGTCAAGGGGGAGGTGAGGGGGTGAGAGTCAGGAGAGGTGGGGAGGTGAGATTAAAGGAGAGGTGGGGGAGGATTGGGGATTGAGGGGAGGTGAGGGAGAGTGGGAGTCGAGGGGGGGAGGTGAGGGAGGTGAGAGTCAGGAGGGTGGGGGAGAGTGAGAGTCGAGGTGAGAGGTGAGGGAGGTGGGGAGTGAGGTGAGGGAGGGTGTGGGAGTCAAGGGAGGGGTGGGAGGTTGAGAGTCGAGGAGGGTGAGGGAGGGTGAGGTCGGGGAGGGAGGTGAGGGGAAGTGAGAGTCGAGGGGGTGAGGGAGGGTGAGAGTCAAGGAGGAGGTGAGGGGAGGTGTGAGAGTCGGGGAGAGGTGAGGGAGGTGGGAGTCAGGAGGTGAGGAGGTGAGTCAAGAAGTGAGGAGGTGGGAGTCAGGAGAGGTGGGGGGAGGTGAGAGTCAAGGAGAGGTGAGGGAGGTGAGAGCCAAGGAGAGGTGAGAGGTGAGTCAGGAGGTGGGAGGTGTGGAGTCAGGAGGTGAGGGGGGGTGAGAGTCAGGAGGTGAGGGGGGGTGAGAGTCAAAGGAGAGGTGAGGGAGGTGAGTCAAGGAGGGTGGGGAGGTGAGGCAAAGGAGGGTGAGGGGAGCATGGTGATGGGGGCAATGGAGGATCAGAAAATGGGGTGCAGTAGTGGTGGGAGAAAGAAAGTACAGATTCTTTTTTTTTTTTTTTTTTTTGTTTTTTTTTTGTTTTTTTTTTTTTTTTTTTTTTTTTTTTTTTTTTTTTTTTTTGTTGTGTTGTCCAATAAGTTGCTGTTTCGTTTTGAAATGATGATGACTGTTTTTGAGGCCTTGTCTGGTGCTGTGGTGTGTGTGTGCTTAGGGTAGTACTGTGTGTGTGTAGTGGTTGTGTAGATTTGTTGTTGTTGTTTGTGGTGGTGGTGGTTGTTTTGGTTGTTGTTTTTGTGGTTGTTGTGGGTTGGTGGTGGTTGTTGTTGTTAATGAGTGGTTGTGAGTGAGTGGATGTTATAGTTATTTTTGAGAGAGAACACAGCAGAACACGTGATAAAGCAGGAAGAATAGAGGAGAGAGGAGGAAGAGAAAATGAAGAGAGTGTGGCTTTAGTGTCATGAAGAATTATACTCCGATCAACGGCGTCTTCGACCCGCTAACCCACGCCCCGTCCCTCCGCACCCAGTCGCCTCGTCGCCCTGGACAAGCAAAACCCCGGAACGCGAGAAGATAAGGGGGGGAGGGAGGTAAGGGAAATCAATGACATGTGGCGTGTCACAGCTTACGACGATAACTGGTGAGAGAGAGCGGTTACAGTCATCGTTGCACAAAAATAATACACACACACACACACACACACACACACACACACACGGGATGAAGGTATCAAGCACAACAACACCGCTGATTGACTCGACTATTTAACGTTGTCATTACTACATCCTTCTTCCCCTCCTCCCTCTTCCCCTCTCTTACCCGATCTCCTCCTCCTCTCTCCCCCCCATATATATCGCATGACACACAAACATATCAAACACCGACTCCTGCCTCCTGCTTGTATCTCCTCCTCCTCCTCTTCCCCTCCTCCTCCTAATCCTCCTCCTCCTCTCCTCTAATCCTTCTCTCCTCCTCCTCTCCCTCTAATCCTCCTTCCCCTCCTCCTCCTCCTCCTTCTCTCCCTCCTCCTCTCCCTCCTCCTCCTCCTCCTCCTAATCCTCCTTCTACCTCCTCCTCCCCTCCTCCTCCTCCTCCCTCCTCCTCCCTCCTCCTCCCTCCTCCCTCTCCTCCCTTCTTCTCTCTCCTCCTCTCCTCTCCCCTCCCCTCCTCCCTCTCCTCCTCCCTCCCTCCCTCTAATCCTCCTTCTACCTCCTCCCTCCTCCTCCCTCCTCTCCTCCTCCTCCTCCTCCTCCCTCCCTCTCCTTCTTCTTCTCCTCCTCCCTCCTCCTCCTTCTTCTTCTTTCTCCTCCTCCTCCTCCTCCCCTCCCTCCCCTCCTCCTCCTCCTCCTAATCCTCCTTCTCTCTCTCTCCCTCCCTAATCCTCCCTTCTACCTCCTCCTCCCTCCCTCCTCTCCTCCCTCCCCTCCTCCTCCCCTCCTCCTCCCTCCTCTCCCTCCTCCCTCCTCCCTTCTACCTCCTCCTCCCTCCTCCTCCTCCTCCCTCCTTCTTCTATCTCCTCCTCCACCTCCTCTATCTTCTCTTCCTATTTTTCTCATTCTCTTTTCTCCTCCTTGACTCCTCGAGTACGATGTCTTAATCCACTTAATACGATGTTATTGTACTCAAGGGTTGTTATCGTACTCAATGGGTTAAGTCATTGTACTCAAGGTGTTGGGGCGAGGCGAGAAACAGTACTCTGGGTGGGATGGACTCAACAACGCGCCTTGGTTGTTGTGAACGGCTAATATGGTTAAGTTACAATTATTATGACCAATTTACCCCCCACACAACCTCACGCCAGAGTGTGTGTGGGGGGGGTGGGGGGGGGGTGGTGGGGGTTAATGGCCGACAGTGTCAGTTGATTTATCGTTGTCGTCGATAATCCCGAGGCAGGTCACGCTTGGATTAATGTCTCAGTGTATATAACAGGTTAGGTTAACTCCTAATAATCATGTGACCCGGAACAACTAACACTGAACGGGGGATATCGGGACTGCCGGCTGTGTGGGTAAACAGTATCGCAGACACATCCCGTTCAGTACACGTTCCTGACCCTCTTCCTCCTCTTCCTTCTCCTCCTCTTCCTCCTCTTCCTCCTCTTCCTCCTCCCCCCGTCCTCCTCCCCCAGGGTAAGTCTCCACAAACAGGGGATAATGTCGCTGCCAGACCCTCATGCAGACACCCAGACGCGCCTTGGCCATATTGTCTAATCGCTCGGTTAAACGAAATCTCATCTGGGGGAAAGTTTCTGCTAATTAAACCACTAGTAAATTATGCTATTTTAATTTATCATTGAGTGGTATTAAGGTAATGATGAGAGTTTGTTGACGTGCGATAAATAGTTTGTTTTGAATGTGATCGCGGCCATGTTGTGTGACGTCATCGGTCGGTTGTAATTCGAAGATATTTTTTTTTTTTGGCGGGAAATATGGAAAGATGAGAAGGGGGTTAAAGGGGGGGAGGGAAAAGGTGTAAACAAGACAAGGGGAGGACTGTTCTCTCCCCCTCCCCCCAGGAGAATTAGGAACTCGGTGAAAGGCTCAAAATTCTATGAATACTAATGACCTCTGGAGAACACACGATGAGGCATAGAGAAGTGGTAGTGGTGCCGTGGTGGTGGTAGATGGTGGTAGTGGTGGTTGTACTACTCAGCACCATCACCCTCTACCACTCTCACCACCACTATTACCATCTACCACCACCACTACCATCCACCAGAGGGGGGGTTGACATGTTAACCACGGTTGAGTGTCGTCACGGGACTCCCCAACGTGTGGTGAAGGTCGATACTCAGAGACGGGAGCCAGTGTGAGGGCCGCCGCGGGTACTCGGGAGTGACGGGCTGGTCCAACTTATCCTCATTAGGTAGATTAAGGGCTGCCTTCCCTCCTTCCCTCACTCCTTGCCCTGCCCTTCCCTCACTCCTTGCCCTCCCTCACCCCTTCGTCCTTCCTAGACCTGGCTACCCACTCCTCGTTTTCTTTAATTTCTCTCCTTATAATGTTATCCCCCCCCCCTCACCCCCCTCATCCCCTCACCCCCTCACCCCTCATCCCTTCACCCCCTCCCCCTCATCCCCCCTCACCCCCTCCCCTCCCTCCCCCTCACCCCTCCCTCCCCTCCCCCCACCCCTCCCTCCTACCCTCACCCCTTCCCCCTCACCCCACAAACAGTGCGTCATGCGTAATGTAATACTCGGTCGCCTTTTGTGTTTGTTTACGTGAGAGAGAGAGAGTGAGAGTGAGAGTGAGTCAATATACTGAAGCAACAGAACACATCCACAGGTGGCTAAGTAACGTACACACACAGACACACACACACACACACACACACACACACACACACACACTGGGGAAGGATTTTGTGATTGCCTTTTTATTTTTGTAATGTAAGTAAGGCTGTAAGATAAAATTATAATGATGATGATGATAAGAAAAGAATGACAATGATGATGATTTTACTTGCCAGACATACATTAATGATTGAAATTTACTTTATAAAATCTTTAATTATTCCAAAATTATGAACCTGAAATTTTACCCCATTCCCATTACTTATTTCTATTCCTGTTTTCATTCCCATTTTAATTTTCATCCTTATACCGATTTTCATTGCTATTCCTATTTTATTCCCATACCACATTCCCATTTCTACCTTGATGAATTACCTGCTTCTTCCTTCCTACCTTCCCTTTCCTTTCCTCACCTTTCCCTCCCACTTCTATCTCGTTACCTCCCATTCCTCCTACCCACCTCCTCCCCCTCACCTCCTTCTTCTTCCCCCCCCTCTTCTCCCCCCCTCCTCCTCCTCCTCCTCCTTACCCCACAGCAAAACGAATTATCTCTGAGTTTTCTTTATTTATGGTTAGTCAGGAGGGAGGGGAGGGGAGGGGAGGGGAGGGAGGAGGTGGAGGGGAGACGTGGGGGAGGATAATATCGATGATTTGTTGAGGAACTGAGTATTGTATTGGCTCCCCACCTAGCTAATGGGGTGTGGGTGGGAGAGAGAGAGAGAGAGAGAGAAGAATAATGGAACTTAAGAAGGAAGGCTGAGGTGAAGGAAGAGGAAAAACGAAGAAAATAATTATCAACACTTTTTCGTTTTCTATTTCTTTCCCGTTTTGCTTTGTTTGTTTTCTTTTCCTCCTCCTCTTCCTTCCTTCCTTTCTATTCTTCGCCTTTATATTATTTTTAATGTTTGTGTCTTTTATTTCTCTTCTCTTCTCCTTTTTTTCCTTTTCTTTCTCCTTGTTTTTTCTCTCCCCTTCCCTTCCACTGCCTCCTCCCCCTTCCCTCCCTCCCTCCCCCTCACGTCTTTACCCTTTCCCTCCTCCATTTCCTCCCCTTCTCCTCCTCTATTCTCCCCTAATCCCCCCACCCCCAAACTTGACTACTCTTTCCTCCTCCCTCCCCTCCCCTCCCTCCCTCCCCTCCCCTCCCCTCGCTCCAAGCTGGTATGGGTTAATTTCTTCCTTCCATATTTCCTTTGTTTTACGTTGTACAGTTTATCGATAATAATTTGGACCATTCCTTGTGTGTGTGTGTGTGTGTGTGTGTGTGTGTGTGTGTGTGTGTGTGTGTGTGTGCATAGTCCTTCTGACCATAACCACAGCACGTAAACCAACATTTAATAGAGGAAGGGAGGGAGAAGAAGACAGGGAGAGAATGGAGGAGGTTAAACTTTCAACACTATACGACCCAGTTTATTGGCCCGAAAAATCACAACCTGGAATTTATCGAGGACCGGATCAGCCTGGATATGGGGGGGAGGGGGAGGCTGTGGTAATGGAGTGGGAGCTATGGGATTAGGGTGGGAGAGGGGATAATTATGTCCTTTCCCCTCTCACCCCTCTCGTCTATGAAGATGATGATAATGATAATAATAATAATAAGCGTTATTATCTTACATGTGTACACCTGTCATCAACCTGTACACAGCTGATAATATCCTACCTGTATACACCTGTTCAGACATTCCCTCTGTTGATAATTTAATAGAAGGAACATCTGTTAGTTGTGTTGACAGGTGTGTGAGTGAGTGCAGCGGCGTGTTCATATATCACAGGTAATTACAGTGAGTAACTCTCTAGTATATCATGGAGGGACACCTTACTTCAAGTCCCAGGTGCTCGAGGGTGACTTATTTAGTGCTATTGACAAACTGGAATGATTGCTTTGGCTCTGTGTGTGCGTGTGCGTGCGTGTGTGTGCGTGTGTGTGTGTGTGTGGAGGTACAAGGTTAATCTATATTTACGTGCATATGTGGTACAGTTTGATTGTTTTCATTGTAACAAGGACAATGTGTTACTCTCGCCTCAGAGTTCCGTGACTTGACTCTTCCCTTAACACACTAGAATAACAGTATAAACAGGATAATAAACAGAGACACAGGCAAACAGAGAGGAGTAAACAGAGGGATAGCCGTTAACAGGAGGCCAGGCGTCCCTAATGGGTCAGTCGTGACTAGGGTGACGACAATGAACAACTAAATAGGTAAATTAAAGACTGGCTGACTTACCACTGTGTTGGGTTCTCACGCTCCTCTCCCCTCCCCCCTCATTCTCCCCTCACTCTCTTCTCATTCTCTCCTCATTATCCTTACATTCTCCCCTTATTCTCCCTTCATATTCCCCTCATTCTCCCCTCATTATCCCTTCACTTTCCCCTCTCTTTCTCTCTCCTTTCGCGGTTTCCCTTTCTCCTCACCTCTCACTGTCTCCCTCTCCCCTCATTTCCTCTCTCTTCATGTCTCCCTCTCCCCTCACTACATCCCTCTCTCTCCCCTCTCATCACCCACCAATTCCCCCTCACCTACCAATCTGTCCCTCAACCATTCCTAGGGATTAGCACTGGTCCAAATCCCACTCGGGTGCAGAAGTATTTGGTGGGCAGCAGGAGAGGGGGAGGACAGGGCCGGGAGAGAGTGGGAGAGGAGAGGAAGGGTTCTTCTCCTCTCCTTCCTATACTCATCTTTCCTTTCCTCTCTCCCTTCCTCTCCCTATCTTACACTCCCTTCCCTTCCTCCCCTCCCTCCCTTCCTTCATCTCCTTCCTCCTCCCTCCTCTTCCTTCATCTCCCCTCCCTCCCTCCCTTCCTTCCTTCCTCCCCTCCATTCCTTCCTTCCTTCTCACCCTCCCTCCTCCTCCCTTCCTTCATCTCCTCCCCTCCCTCCTCCTCCACTCCTCCTTCCTTCCCTTCTCCCCTCCCTCCCTCCCCTTCCTTCATCTCCCCTCCCTCCCCTCCCTCCTCCTCCGTCCCTTCCTTCCTTCTCTCCCTCCTCCTCCCCTTCCTTCATCTCCCTCCCTCCCTCCCTCCCTCCCCTTCCTTCCCTTCTCTCCCTCCCTCTCCTCCCTCCCAAATAACTAAGTTTCCCCTCACTCTCAACATTAATTTAGTGAAGGGGGAGTGGGGGAGGTGAGAGGGGGAGGGGGGAGGTGAGGTGAGAGGGGACGTAGGTGGGGGACAGGTGGTAGTGGCCTAAACCTCTGATTTACCAGTTATTTTATTCTCCCTCTTCCTCTGTTTATTATCGTTTATCACTTTATCATAATCGTCTTCGTGTCCCTTGATGTGATTATTATTTTGTTTTTGACTATTGTTTATATTTGTTTGTTTAGTTGTTTAGTTACTTATTTTTGTATTTATTCTTGTTTTCTTTCTAGTTTCTTATCTTTTGTAATCTTTTATGTCGACTTTATTATCGTTTTGTTTTTAATTATTTTTATTTTTAAGACAGAATTTTGTAGTTTTTATTTCTTGACTTTTTTGTGATTTTTTTTTTAATTTTCTGATTTTTTTTCATATAAATTTTCTTCACTTGTTTATTTTTGTTGCTTTATTTATTTATTTATTTATCTATCTATTCTTATGTTATAGATTCCTCCTCCTCCTCCTCCTCCTCCTCTTCTTCCTCCTCCTCCTCGGGTTAATGAGGGAGGTGAGGGGTGAGGTAACCATGTAGTGAGGCAGTAATCCGTAATAACTTAATTATGCATGAGAGAGAGAGAGAGAGAGAGAGAGAGAGAGAGAGAGGATTGACAGGTGTTATTATTATGATGTATCACCTCACCTGTGTATCACCTCACCTGTGTATCACCTCACCTGTGTATCACCTCACGTTGCTAATATATATACTGTCCCTCTGGCCCTCAGGTGAGTCGTGAAGGGTGAGCTGCTCCTTACCTGGTGCCTGACGGAGGGTGAGTGTGCTACCTGTTGACGAATACACACACTCACACAGTATCGTTGTACTTAAGGGGTTAAATCATCTTACTCAAGGGGATTAAAGATATCTAACACACTAAGCTAATTTACTTGTGAGGTTACAGGATACAGCCACTCACTGTAACATCATAGCGTGTAGAGAAAAAAAATGATTCACTGTTATTTTGGAATGACGCCATGACGCACTAGAACTATAGGAATCCAGTGTTTTAATCAGCTGTTTATCACTTACTAGGGTTATAAAACATTAATTATATATCAATTTGAACAAGTGATATCAAACCTTTAATATTAATGAAACTTGTATTACTTCAATGTTTTAGTAATGAAAAATAAGTAAATGCAACGTATGTAGTGTGACGTGGGGATGCACCCACACTAACCTAAAATTTGTTCCACGAGTTAATTTTACAGTCTAATTCCTTTTTGCACTTTAATTACTTTTTAATGACACCGCATGGATCACTTGGTGTGTTTTTAATTACTTGTGGTGTGTTAAATATACATAAAAGTGTTAAATTAATACAAGAATGAAAAATATACTCTTAAAATACCCAAAAAATTATAAGAAAAAAAAAATTAAATTTGGCCTGAATATACAAGTGATTCTCTTTAGTATGTACATAGCACTTAATTTATTTATGTAATCAGTGTTTGTATGCTGATCGTAATTAATTGGATTATAAATGTATTGTTTAGTATAAATTAGCAAACTTAATTGAACAGTAGTAGTAGTAGTAGTAGTAGTAAAAGTAGTAGTAGTAGTAAAAGTAGTAGTAGTAGTAGTAGTAGTGTGTATATGTGTAAGTAAATATATCAGGAAAATCAATTAATATCAACAACAAAAGTAAAGTAAAAAAAAGTCATCCCTTATTAACCAGTGAGCATCTGGTGGTATCTGTCAATCCTACCTCTTGAAAGACGCCACATTCACCTATTGTCTCGTTTAACAATACCAAAAACATTCGTCATATCCCTCCCAACATATAGAGAATGTTTTCCATCTATAATGTCTCTCTCTGTGTGTCATATCCCGAACTGAACTAAAAAATAAATACAAATTGGTTAAAATGTTATAAAAATTTTTGGACAGTACTTAAATTATTATCGTTCAGCTATCGTCTGCTAAAGGGAATATACTACAGTCCTGTATCTTTATGTATATTGTATCGTTCTCAGTATGTTTTTTATCAATTTTTTTCGTGTTTTATGGTGTATTTTAATCATTTGTTACTGAAAGAGGAATTTATTACCACGCTTCTATCTGTGTGTATACTTGGAACTCGAAGCTGATTGGCTAGACATTGTTGATTTGTGAAATATTTTGACGGAATGAAAATAATTATTATTTGTTATATCGAGTTTTATTAATTACTCAAAATGTTTTATAATGTCATTTAGATAGATAAAGGTATTGGTATGTTTTCTGTATGTTAATTTCTGGGATTTTTTAATACTTTTTTTTTTTTTGAGGCTTTGAGGACAAGAGGGCATACAAGAGGGAGATGGAGAGATAAGAGATTAAGGGAGGATTTATATAGAAAGCGAGAGAAAGAGGTTGTCAGGTAACAGAAGAGATAACAGGTAGAGGTAAGAGAAAGAGGAGAGCTATGCCTCTGCCAGTGAAAGATACAAGGAAATATTGTTTTATTTTTAGCTGCTTGAAATTATACATGCCATTATTATTATTATTATTATTATTATCATTATTATTATTATTATTATTATTATTATTATTATTATTATTATTATTATTATTATTATTATTATTATTATTATTATTATTTTATTATTATTATTATGTAAACACCCAGCCTTTAATGTAACACAGTCCATCTATTAATATACTTAACGTTAAAAATAAAACAAAAAATATCCCAGTACCACAATAGATTCGCTCCAGAACAATCACTGGCCGATGTGCTTTTGTTTGCTCGCTTGTGTAACGCAATTAGTCCCGTAGAGAAAAATAAACACTGCCGGTAAATAGGTCACCCGTATAAACACTGTCGGTAAATAGGTCACTCGTATAAACACTGTCGGTAAATAGGTCACTCATTATAAACACTGTCGGTAAATAGGTCACTCGTATAAACATTGACACGGTAAATAGGTCACCTGTATAAACACTGTCGGTAAATAGGTCACGTATAAACACTGTCGGTAAATAGGTCACCCGTATAAACACTGTCGGTAAATAGGTCACTCGTATAAACATTGACACAGTAAATAGGTCACCCGTATAAACACTGTCGGTAAATAGGTCACTCGTATAAACATTGACACGGTAAAATAGGTCACAGGGTTGAAGGAAGCTTTGGTAAATTGATTCACGCGTATAAATAAAAGCGATAAATAAGTCCCAAGGTATAAATACAGTTGGTATATAAGTCACGAGTGTAAACAGAGGTGGAAAATAAGTAACTTGTAACCTATTAGTAAAGTGTTGAATAATGTTAATGACGCTAAATATGTCACGATTATTATTATTATTAGTGGAAATTTGGTGAAGTTAGGTAAGGTAAGATTAGGTTAGATAAATAAACAATATAGTGATGAAAGGATAGTACAGTAAGGTAGAGTAGTAGGATAGTATTGTGCATAGAGGAGGACAGGATAGTACTCTTTATAGCGGGAGTTGTTCAGTACTTACCTGAGGTGAAAGTACTGTAGAAAAGTACTGTACTAAAGGGGAAGAGAGAGAGAGAGTGAAGGGGAGCGAGGAAAAGAGAGGGAGGAGGATAAGGAAACTGTCAGAGGGAAATGAGAGGATAAAGGAAGAGGTGAGACAAGGAGGGAGGAAGGAAAGGAATGGGAAGAAGATAGACAGAGGAAAAGAAAGAGGGAGGAGCGAAGGAAGGGAAGTGGGAGAGAGAGAGAGAGAGAGAGAGAGAGAGACCATTATTGATTTTGTGGTATACCATTGTTTTGCCGACATTTTACTTCGATTTAAATTAAAGTAGTCCCCCGTGTGTGTGTGTGTGTGTGTGTGTGTGTGTGTGTGTGTGTGTGTGTGTGTGTGTGTGTGTGTGTGTGTGTGTGTGTGTGTGTGTGTCAGGTAGCTGCAATTGTCTTTGTCTATCTTTAATTTTCCTGTATGGAAGACAACTAACGTAACCTAACCCATGTGAACTTTTCTTAAGGTAATTCTCTTTAAACCCGCCATGAAAACGTCTCGTAGATGTCTTGCGCTTAACTTAACCTGTGTCTGTTTGGTACGTTCCTGACTGCCTTCCCTCAAAAAAAAGACTTATCTCTCTATCTCCTTTTTATGCATTCTCCTTACCCTCCTTTTGCTCTTTTTACTCTCCCTGTACCCTGTTATCCTTCCCTTTCCTTTTCTGTACTTTTTTTTTACTCTCTTTCTCTTCTTCTACCCTTTTCCCTTTCTTTTCTTCTTTTACCCCTCCTCTCCTCCCTCTACCACTTCTTACTCTCCTTACCTCCCTTTACCCTTTCCCTCCCTATTGCCCTTTTTACCCTCCTTTACCCTTTTACCCTCCCTCTACCCATTTTTACCCTCCCTTTCCCTCCTCCCTCTACCGTTCACCACCGTCAATTATCTTTGTCTCCAGTATTCATGGGTCTCTCTTGGCTACACACATCAACAAAAGTTCCTCCCCTACAGGAACAATAGACTTATCAAAGAGGCCGGCGGTCACTAAAACAAACGAAAACAAAAGCAATACGACTATAAGTGATTAAAACGATCCAACTCCCTTCCGTCCCTTATTCCTCTTGCCTCATCCCTCTAACGGCGTCAATATGAGAATCGATTTGAAGTTTGTTGGTTAGTAAACATTTCACAGTATTATAGGTTGTGTGTTGTAGTAATGTGAAGTTATGTGACGATTTATGTGAGTTGAGGACGAGGAACAGGATTCAATGCCACTGTCGTTTGGGTCGGAGGATCCAATTCCCTTCACTCTCTTTGTTTTTTTTCTCTCTCTCTCTCTCTCTCTCTCTCTCTCTCAACTCGGGTGAGGATGTAATGCAAATTAGATGTTTTGTTCTTTTATGTTTAACCATTTTTAGATGAGTAAAACGGCAGGTGAAGGTAATGGGAACTTGGCCTTGTTGACGTGGCTGAAAAACACCAAATATTTATATTAAATTAAACCGCATAGTGGTAAGACGAACAATACACACACACACACACACACACACAACACACACACACACACACACACACACACACACACACACACACACACACACACACACACACACACACACACACACACACACCACACACACACACACACACACACACACACACACACACACACACACACACACACACACACACACACACACACACACACACACACACACACACACACTCACACACACACACACACACACACACACACACACACCACACACACACACACACACACACACACACACACACACACACACACACACACACACACGCTCACACACACACACACACACACACACACACACACACACACACACACACACACACACACACACACTGTACCTAAATACTGAGCCGCGCGATGGCAACAGTACAGCAGGGTTGGGGGGGGTGAGGGAAGATGATTTAAAACTTAAATATCCCAGAAAGTTTTACTTACCGTCACTACAGTATCGTTCGTGCTACCTTCTGATATAAACTGCGTATATTAAAGACGATCGTGTTTTAACAGGGCGTAAAATTACACTGGAATGCGTCTTATCTGATGTAAAGGATGTTGGCAATTACTCCACGGATACACGACACCATTGTTGAAAAAGCACCACGAACAGTATGACCAAACTATTACTGTTTATATTTTTTTTATTTTTACCGGATGACGCAAAGTTGAGAATAAGTCAGGCTATTTACTCTCAATCTTTGGTTAGGTTAGATTACGATGTCCTGTCACGGTCGGGTTTTTTTTTGTTCCATTAATAACCCGGACGAAGCCAGCAGAGTATCAACAAGTTCCTATAACCTCAACAAGTTCCTATAGCCTCAACAAGTTCCTATAACCTCAACAAGTTCCTATAACCTCAACAAGTTCCCTATAACCTCAACAAGTTCCTATAACCTCAACAAGTTCCTATAACCCAACAAGTTCCTATAACCTCAACAAGTTCCTATAACCTCAACAAGTTCCTATAACCTCAACAAGTTCCCTATAACCTCAACAAGTTCCTATAACCTCAACAGTTCCTATAACCTCAACAAGTTCCTATAACCTCAACAAGTGCTAAGTTGTTGAGGTGCAGCATATCATCATAACAACAACAACCACCACACCACATACACACAGGTGAGCCGCGTCTTGCATGACTTGAAGGTATCCTGCCGTGGTAATTAGACTCACCTGTTGCAGAAGGACGATAATTACCTTGTAACTGCGTGTACCTGGTCAAGATTATTTTATTACTTTGATGATAATAATGATAATAATAAACTAAGTAACTACAATAACAAATAAAATAAACCGACAAATACATTAAAATATTATATTAAAGTCTGGTAATACCATCAGGATTTATAAGAAAATATATCCCTATAATAATGTAATATGGCGTCTCTCTCTCTCTCTCTCTCTCTCTCTCTCTCTCTCTCTCTCTCTCAACAGTAATCATAATTATGGTAATCTTTCACATACACGTAAAAACATTAGAAAACGTGAGGTTACACTCCGTTTTCTCTCGTATGTTTTGCTGGGTGACGTGAGGACCTGTTTTGTGTATGTATGATATAATGGTTGGCCCTCGTGTAAGGAGGATGGCCGGCTCAAGGGCCTCCTCGGCGTGAATTTATTTAAGGTGTAGAAGCTGTCCCAAAACAACAACCACACCCTAAGTTAACGAGCTGCATGATCCAGTGTTAAGGAATAGTCAGAAGACTGGACAATTCGCCAACTGCGCTGGCTAACCATTACCCCAGAACACGATCCGCAAATCAATTAACATCCAGGTTCCAAATTACTAATGGGTAGACAGAGACAAATGGCGTAAGAAAGTTGACCATAGTTTCCTCTACTGGGGATAAAACACGGTTCGCTCGCTTACGAGGCGAGGATGCTGACCATTACAACTCAGGTCGCCAACACACACACACACACACACATATATATTATCGGGAAAATTAAGTTATACTGTCAATACTCTTGGTATAGCGCGTCTCATCCTCACTCACACTACACTATATATCACCTTTAGTCTTAACTATCCACCATATTAACACAATAACAGGTAAATAATCAGTATAAAGGTTCAGAAACATAAATACAACTTCCAAAAACCTATGGTATACCACTTCGATGTGGCCTGACGGACTGTTGGCACCGTCGGGCTCTGTGGGGCTTAGGTCAAGACTCACCCGTGTGGGACTGTTGTGTTGGTGATCCTGGTGAGTGAGGACTGGTGCCATCCGCTCACCACAACAGTTGGCACCAGAATCGCAGACCAGGATCAACTAACTATAAAAGAAACGGAAGGTATTTTTCAGTACACATAAACATACAAGTGTTGTGTACCGCCTATCGTGTAAACAACTACTGAAAGAAAACTATGCAAACTTGATC
>NW_024752835.1:0-28809 GCF_018991925.1 Homarus americanus | reverse complement strand
AAAGTCCCTAGATCAAGCATACCAAAGTCCCCTAATCGAGTATAACAGAGCCCCCTGCTCGAGTATAACAAAGTCCCTTGTCGAGTATAGCAAAGTCCCCTAATTGAGTATAATAAAGCCTCCTGATCGAGCATAACAAAGTCCCCTGATCGAGTATAACAAAGCTCCCTTCTCGAGTATAACAAAGTCCCCTGATCGAGTCCAAAAAAGCCCTCTAATCGAGTATAAGAAAGTCCCCTGATCGAGTATAACAAAGCCGCCTAATCGAGTATAACAAAGTCCCCTCGTCAAGTATAACAAAGTCCCCTGTTCGAGTCTAACAAAGTCCTCTTATCGAGTAAAACAAATTCCCCTTATCGAGTATAACAAAGTCCCCTTATCGAGTATAACAAAGTCCCCTGATCGAGTATAACAAAGTCCTCTGGTCGAGTATGACAAAGTCCCCTGATCGAGTATAACAAAGTCCCCTGGTCGAGTATAACAAAGTCCCCTCATCGAGTATAACAAAGGCCCCTCATCGAGTACAGCAAAGTCCATTGGTCAAATATAGGAAAGTCCACAAATCTAGTATGACAAAGTCCCCTGATCAAGTATAAAAAAGTTCCCTGGTCGAGTATAACAAAGTCCCCTGATCGAGTATAACATAGTCTCCTGGTCGAGTATAGCAAAGTCCCCTTATCGAGTATAGCAAAGCCCCTGATCGAGTATAACATATACTCTGATCGAGTATAAAAAAGTCCTCTGGTCGAGTATGACAAAGTCCCCTGGTCGACTATAACAAAGTTTTCTTATCTAGTATAACAAAGGCCCCTGGTCGAGTATAACAAAGTCCCCTAATCAAGTACAACAAAGTCCCCTGATCGAGTAAAACAAAGTCTCCTGATCGAGTATAACATATCCCCTGATCGAGTATAACAAGGGCCGCTGGTCGAGTATAACAAAGTCCTCTGATCAAGTATAACAAAGTCCTTTGATCGAGTATAAAAAAGTCCCCTAATTAAGTATAACAAAGTCCCCTGATCGAGTATGACAAAGCCCCCTGGATGAGTATAACAAAGTTCCATCATCGAGCATAACAAAGTCCCCTGATCGATTATAACAAAGTCCCCTGGTCCAGTATAACAAAGTCCCCTGATCGAGTATAACATATCCCCTGATCGAATATAAATAAGTCCCCTAGTCGAGTATAACAAAGTCCTCTGATCGAATATAACAAAGTCCCCTGATCGAGAATAAAATATCCTCTCATCGAGTATAACAAAGTCCCTGGTGGAGTATAACAAAGTCCCCTGGTCGAGTTTAACAATGTCCCCTGATCGAGTATAACAAAGGCCCCTCATCGAGTTTAGCAAAGTCCATTGGTCAAATATAGGAAAGTCGACTCATCGAGTATAACAAAGTCCCCCGATTGAGTATAACAATGGCCTCTGGTCTAGTATGAGAAAGTCCCCTGATCAAGTATAAAAAAGTCCCCTGGTCTAGTATAACAAAGTCCCCTAAACGAGTATAACAAAGTCCTTTGGTCGATTATAGCAAAGTCCTCGGGTCGAGTATAACAAAGTCCCCTCATCGAGTATAACAAAGGCCCCTAATCGAGTATAACAAAGTCCCCTAATAGAGTATAACAAAGTCCCCTGATAGAGTATAACAAAGTCCTCTGGTCGAGTATAAAAAAGTCCCCTGATCGATTATAACAAAGTCCCCTGGTCGAGTATAACAAAGTCCCATCATCGAGTATAACAAAGTCCATTGGTCAAGTATAAAAAAGTTCCCATGATCGAGCATAGCAAAGTCTCCTGATCGAGTATAACAAAGCCTCCTGATCGAGTATAACAAAGTCCCCTAATCGAGTATAACAAAGCCCCCTGCTCGAGTATAACAAAGTCCCCTGGTCGAGTTTAGCAAAGTCCCCTGATCGAGTATAACAAAGCCTCCTGATCGAGTATAACAAAGTCCCCTGATCGAGTATAACAAAGCCCCCTGCTCGAGTATAACAAAGTCCCCTGTGTATGATATATATGGACACAAAGTAGTACCTTCAGCTGTATATTATTATATTACTCTTATATTACTCTTATTAATTATGTATAGTAATGTATTACAGAACATGTATTAATCCTATGTAATATTCTATTTATTGTGCACCATATTATGTATATAAATTATCACATTTATACTTTATGTATTCAGCTTGTGAATGCTGGCATCTGTACAGGCCAGCGCGTAGTAATACATAGATAGAGGTAGAAAGAGAGAAGACAGAGTCTTCGTGGCGTGACCACGGGCTTCTGCGTCCTACTATTGTATATATATCTCCCGTACGAGAATAGAACCTACTTTTAAAGACAACAAGTGTTTGTGTATACCCTCAGTAGTATAGAACATTCTTCGGGTATCTGACAATACAATAGACCCTGATCGAGTCCAAAAAAGGCCTTTAATCGAGTATAAGAAAGTCCCCTGATCTAGTATAACAAAGTTCCTCAATCGAGTATAACATAGTCTCTGGTCGAGTATAACAAAGTCCTCATCGAGTGTACTAAAGTCCCCTTATCGAGTATGAAATAATTCACCCTATCGAGTAAGTATAACAACGTCCCCTAATCGAGTACAACAAAGTCCCCTCATCGAGTATAACAAAGGCCCTGGTCGAGTATAACAAAGTCCCTCATCGAGTGTAACAAAGTCCCCTAATCGAGAATAAAAATGTCCCCTGGTCCAGTGTAACAAAGTCGCCTGAACGAGTATAAAAAAGTCCCTGGCCCAGTATAACAAAGTCCCTAGATCAAGCATACCAAAGTCCCCTGATCGATTATAACAAAGTCCCCGGTCCAGTATAGCAAAGGGCCCTGAGCGAGTAAGACAAAGTCCCCTAATCGAGTATAACAGAGCCCCCTGCTCGAGTATAACAAAGTCCTCTGGTCGAGTATAGCAAAGTCCCCTAATCGAGTATAACAAAGCCTCCTGTTCGAGTATAACAAAGTCCCCTAATCGAGTATAACAAAGCTCCCTGCACGAGTATAACAAAGTCCCCTGATCGAGTCTAAAAAAGGCCTCTAATCGAGTATAAGAAAGTCCCTGATCGAGTATAACAAAGTCCCCCGGTCGAGCATACCAAAGTCCCCTGATCGAGTATAACACAGTTCCCTGATGGAAAATAACAAAGCCCCCTGGATGAGTATAACAAAGTTCCCTCATCGAGTATAACAACGTTCCCTGATCGAGTATAACAAAGTCTCCTGGTCCAGTATAACAAAGTCCCCTGATCGAGGATAACAAAGTCCCCTAATTGAGAAAAAAAATGTCCCCTGGTCCAGTGTAACAAAGTCCCTTCATCGAGTATAAAAAAGTCCCCTGGCCCAGTATAACAAAGTCCCTAGAGCGAGCATACCAAAGTCCCCTGATCGATTATAACAAAGTCCCCAGGTCGAGTATAGCAAAGGGCCCTGATCGTATAAGACAAAATCCCCTGATTGAGTATAAGAAAGTCCGCTGATCGAGTATGACAAAGCCCCCTGGATGAGTATAACAAAGTTCCCTGATCAAGTATAACAAAGTTCCCTAATCGATTATAACAAAGTCCCCTGGTCGAGTATAACAAAGGGCGCTGATCGAGTAAGACTAAGTCCCCTCATCGAGTATAACAAAGTCCCCTGATCCTAGTATAACAAAGCCCCCCTGGACGAGTGTAACAAACGTTCCTAATCGAGTATAACAAAGTCTCCTGATCGCGTATAACAAAGTCCCCTGATCGAGTATAACAAAGTCCCCTGGATGAGTATAACAAAGTCCCCTGATCGAGTATAACATATCCCCTGATTGAGAATAACAAAGTCCCCTGGTCGAGTATAGCAAAGTCCCTGATCGAGTATAAGAAAGCCTCCTGATCGAGTATAACAAAGTCCCCTGATCGAGTATAACAAAGCCCCCTGCTCGAGTATAACAAAGTCCCCTGATCGAGTCCAAAAAAGGCCTCTAATCGAGTATAAGAAAGTCCCCTGATCGAGTATAACAAAGTCCCGTTATCGAGTATAACAAATTCCCCTTATCGAGTATAACAAAGTCCCGTTATCGAGTGTAACAAAGTCCCCTAATCGAGTATAACAAAGGCCCCTGGTCGAGTATAACAAAGTCCCTGATCGAGTATAACAAAGTCCCTAGGTCGAGCATACCAAAGCCCCCTAATCGATTATAACAAAGTCCCCCGGTCGAGTATAGCAAAGGGCCCTGATCGAGTAAGACGAAGTCCCCTGATCGAGTATAACAAAGTCCCCTAATCGTGCATAAAAATTTCCCCTGGTCCAGTGAAACAAAGTCCCCTCATCGAGTATAAAAAAGCCCCTGGCTCGGTATAACAAAGTCCCTAGATCGAGCATACCAAAGTCCCCTGATCGATTATAACAAAATGACCCGGTCGAGTATAGCAAAGGGCCCTGATCGTGTAAGACAAAATCCCCTGATCGAGTATAAGAAAGTCACCTGATCGAGTATAACAAATTCCCCTGGTCGAGTATGACAAAGCCCCCTGGATGAGTATAACAGTTCCCTGATCGAGTATAACAAAGTCCCCTGATCGAGTATAACAAAGTCCCCTGGTCCAGTATAACAAAGTCCCCTGATCGAGTATAACCTATCCCCTGATCGAGTATAACAACGTCTCCTGGCCTAGTTTAACAACGTCCCCAGATCGAGGATAACAAAGTCCCCTAATCGATTATAACAAAGTCCCCTGGTCGAGTATGACAAAGGGCCCTGATCGAGTAAGACTAAGTCCCCTCATCGAGTATAACAAAGTCCCCTGATCCTCGTATAAAAAAGCCCCTTGGACGAGTATAACAAAGTCCCCTGAACCGAGTATAACAAAGTCCCCTGATCGAGAATAACATATCCACTGATCGAGTATCACAAAGTCCCTGGTGGAGTATAACAAAGTTCCCTGGGCGAGTATAACAAAGTTTTCTAATCGAGCATAACAAAGGCCCTTGGTGGAGTAAAACAAAGTCCTCTGATCAAGTATAACAAAGTCCCCTGATCTAGTATAACAAAGTCTCAACCAAAAGTACAAAAGTCCCTGATCAAGTATGGGCCAAAGACCCTTGATCGAGTATACATATCCCTGATCGAGTATAACAAAATCCTCTGTCGAGTACAAAGTCCCCGACAGTATAACGAAGTCCCGTGATCGAGTATTCCTATATTACCCTGTTGGAAAGTATAACAAAGTCCCCTGATCGAGTATCACAAAGTCTCCTGGTCGAGTATAACAAAGTTTTCTAATCGAGTAAAAAAGCCCATCGTCAGTGAGTAACAAAGTCCCCTGATCGAGTATAAAGTCCCTGATTGAGTAGAATTTATCACCTGATCGAGTATAACAAAGTCCTCTGGTCGAGTATAACAAAGTCCCCATGATCGAGTATTACAATGTCACCTGGTCGAGTATAACAATGTCCCCTGATCGAGTATAACAAAGGCCCCACATCGAGTATAGCAAAGCCCATTGGTCAAATATAGTAAAGTCCACTCATCGAGTATAACAAAGTTCCCCGATCGAGTATAACAAAGGCCTCTGGTCGAGTAAGACAAAGTCCCCTGATCAAGTATAAAAAAGTCCCCTGGTCGAATATTTCAAAGTCCCCTAATCGAATATAACAAAGTCCCCTGGTCGAGCATAATAAAGCACCCTCATCGAGTATAACAAAGCCCCCTAATCGAGTATAACAAAGTCTCCTGATCGCGTATAACAAAGTCCCCTGATCGAGTATAACAAACTCCCCTGGTTGAGTATAACAAAGTCCCCTGATCGAGTATAACATATCCCCTGATTGAGTATAACAAAGTCCTCTGCACGAGTATAAAAAAGTCCCCTGATCGAGTATAACAAAGTCCCCTGGTTGAGTATAACAAAGTCCCCTCATCGAGTATAACAAAGGCCCCTCATCGAGGATAACAAAGTCCATTGGTCAAGTATAAAAGAGATCCCTGGTCGAGTATAGCAAAGTTCCCTGATCGAGTATAACAAAGGCCCCTGGTCGAGTATAACAAAGTCCCCTGTTCGAGTCTAACAAAAACCCTTATCGAATATAACAAATTCCCCTTTTCGAGTATAACAAAGTCCCCATATCGAGCATAACAAAGTCCCCTAATCGAGTATAACAAAGGTCCCTGGTCGAGAATAACAAAGTCCCCTAATCGAGTATAAAAATGTCCCCTGGTCCTGTGTAACAAAGTCCCCTGATCGAGTATAACAAAGTCCTCTAATCAAGTATAACAAAGTCCCCTGATCGAGAATAACAAAGGCCGCTCATCGAGTATAGCAAAGTCCATTGGTCAAATATAGGAAAGTCCACAGATCTAGTATGACAAAGTCCCCTGAATCAAGTATAAAAAAGTCCCCTGGTCGAGGATAACAAAGTCCCCTGATCGAGTATAACAAAGTCCTTAGATCAAGCATACGAAAGTCCCCTGATCGATTATAACAAAGTCCCCGGTCCAGTATAGCAAAGGGCCCTGAGCGAGTAAGACAAAGTCCCCTAATCGAGTATAACAGAGCCCCCTGCTCGAGTGTAACAAAGTCCCCTGATCGAGTATAAGAAAGCTCCCTGCACGAGTATAACAAAGTCCCCTGATCGAGTCTAAAAAAGGCCTCTAATCGAGTAAAAGAAAGTCCCCTAATCGAGTATAACAAAGCCGCCTAATCTAGTATAACAAAGTCCCCTGGTCAAGTATAACAAAGTCCCCTGTTCGAGTCTAACAAAGTCCCCTTATCGAGTAAAACAAATTCCCCTTATCGAGTATAACAAAGTCTCCTTATCGAGTATAACAAAGTCCCTGATCGAGTATAACAAAGTCCCTAGATGGAGCATACCAAAGTCCCCTGATCGAGTATAACAAAGTCCCCTGATGGAAAATAACAAAGCCCCCTAGATGAGTATAACAAAGTTCCCTCATCGAGTATAACAACGTTCCCTCATCGAGTATAACAAAGTCTCCTGGTCCAGTATAACAAAGTCCCCTGATCGAGGATAACAAAGTCCCCTAATCGAGAATAAAAATGTCCCCTGGTCCAGTGTAACAAAGTCCCTTCATCCGGTATAAAAAAGTCCCCTGGCCCAGTATAACAAAGTCCCTAGATCGAGCATACCAAAGTCCCCTGATCGATTATAACAAAGTCCCCAGGTCGAGTATAGCAAAGGGCCCTGATCGTGTAAGACAAAATCCCCTGATTGAGTATAAGAAAGTCCGCTGATCGAGTATGACAAAGCCCCCTAGATGAGTATAACAAAGTTCCCTGATCGAGTATAACAAAGTTTTCTGGTCGAGTATGACAAAGTCCCCTGGTCGAGTATAACAAAGTTTTCTTATCTAGTATAACAAAGGCCCCTGGTCGAGTATAACAAAGTCCTCTGACCAAGTATAACAAAGTTCCCTAATCGATTATAACAAAGTCCCCTGGTCGAGTATAACAAAGGGCGCTGATCGAGTAAGACTAAGTCCCCTCATCGAGTATAACAAAGTCCCCTGATCCTAGTATAACAAAGCCCCCGTGGACGAGTATAACAAACGTTCCTAATCGAGTATAACAAAGTCTCCTGATCACGTATAACAAAGTCCCCTGATCGAGTATAACAAAGTCCCCTGGATGAGTATAACAAAGTCCCCTGATCGAGTATAACATATCCCCTGATTGAGTATAACAAAGTCCCCTGGTCGAGTATAGCAAAGTCCCTGATCGAGTATAAGAAAGCCTCCTGATCGAGTATAACAAAGTCCCCTGATCGAGTATAACAAAGCCCCCTGCTCGAGTATAACAAAGTCCCCTGATCGAGTCCAAAAAAGGCCTCTAATCGAGTATAAGAAAGTCCCCTGATCGAGTATAACAAAGTCCCCTTATCGAGTATAACAAATTCCCCTTATCGAGTATAACAAAGTCCCGTTATCGAGTATAACAAAGTCCCCTAATCGAGTATAACAAAGGCCCCTGGTCGAGTATAACAAAGTCCCTGATCGAGTATAACAAAGTCCCTAGGTCGAGCATACCAAAGCTCCCTAATCCATTATAACAAAGTCCCCCGGTCGAGTATAGCAAAGAGCCCTGTTCGAGTAAGACAAAGTCACCTGATCGAGTATAACAAAGTCCCCTAATCGTGTATAAAAATGTCCCCTGGTCCAGTGAAACAAAGTCCCCTCATCGAGTATAAAAATGTCCCCTGACCCGGTATAACAAAGTCCCTAGATCGAGCATACCAAAGTCCCCTGATCGATTATAACAAAATCCCCCGGTCGAGTATAGCAAAGGGCCCTGATCGTGTAAGACAAAATCACCCTGATCGAGTATAAGAAAGTCACCTGATCGAGTATGACAAAGCCCCCTGGATGAGTATAACAAAGTTCCCTGATCGAGTATAACAAAGTCCCCTGATCGAGTATAACAAATTCCCCTGGTCGAGTATGACAAAGCCCCCTGGATGAGTATAACAGTTCCCTGATCGAGTATAACAAAGTCCCCTGATCGAGTATAACAAAGTCCCCTGGTCCAGTATAACAAAGTCCCCTGATCGAGTATAACATATCCACTGATCGAGTATAACAACGTCTCCTGGCCTAGTTTAACAAAGTCCCCAGATCGAGGATAACAAAGTCCCCTAATCGATTATAACAAAGTCCCCTAGTCGAGTATGACAAAGGGCCCTCATCGAGTAAGACTAAGTCCCCTCATCGAGTATAACAAAGTCCCCTGATCCTAGTATAAAAAAGCCCCTTGGACGAGTATAACAAAGTCCCCTGAACCGAGTATAACAAAGTCCCCTGATCGAGTATAACATATCCACTGATCGAGTATCACAAAGTCCCTGGTGGAGTATAACAAAGTTCCCTGGTCGAGTATAACAAAGTTTTCTAATTGAGCATAACAAAGGCCCTTGGTCGAGTAAAACAAAGTCCTCTGATCAAGTATAACAAAGTACCCTGATCTAGTATAACAAAGTCCCCTAATCAAGTATAACAAAGTCCCCTGATCAAGTATAACAAAGACCCCTGATCGAGTATAACATATCCCTGATCGAGTATAACAAAGTCCTCTGGTCGAGTATGACAAAGTCCCCTGATCGAGTATAACAAAGTCCCCTGATCGAGTATTACATATCCCCTGATCGAATATAACAAAGTCCCTGGTGGAGTATAACAAAGTCCCCTGATCGAGTATCACAAAGTCTTCTGGTCGAGTATAATAAAGTTTTCTAATCGAGTATAAAAAAGCCCATCGTCGAGTATAACAAAGTCCTCTGATCGAGTACAACAAATTTCCCTGATCGAGTATAACATATCACCTGATCGAGTATAACAAAGTCCTCTGGTCGAGTATAACAAAGTCCCCTGATCGAGTATAACAATGTCACCTGGTCGAGTATGACAATGTCCCCTGATCGAGTATAACAAAGGCCCCACATCGAGTATAGCAAAGTCCATTGGTCAAATATAGTAAAGTCCACTCATCGAGTATAACAAAGTTCCCCGATCGAGTATAACAAAGGCCTCTGGTCGAGTAAGACAAAGTCCCCTGATCAAGTATAAAAAAGTCCCCTGGTCGAATATTTCAAAGTCCCCTAATCGAGAATAACAAAGTCCCCTGGTCGAGCATAATAAAGCACCCTCATCGAGTATAACAAAGGCCCCTAATCGAGTATAACAAAGTCTCCTGATCGCGTATAACAAAGTTCCCTGATCGAGTATAACAAAGGCCCCTGGTCGAGTATAACAAAGTCCCCTGTTCGAGTCTAACAAAAACCCTTATCGAATATAACAAATTCCCCTTTTCGAGTATAACAAAGTCCCCAGATCGAGTATAACAAAGTCTCCTAATCGAGTATAACAAAGGTCCCTGGTCGAGTATAACAAAGTTCCTTGATCGAGTGTAACAAAAGTCCCCTGATCGAGAATAACAAAGTCCCCTAATCGAGTATAAAAATGTCCCCTGGTCCATTGTAACAAAGTCCCCTGATCGAGTATAACAAAGTCCCCTAATCAAGTATAACAAAGTCCCCTGATCGAGTATAACAAAGGCCGCTCATCGAGTATAGCAAAGTCCATTGGTCAAATATAGGAAAGTCCACAGATCTAGTATGACAAAGTCCCCTGAATCAAGTATAAAAAAGTCCACTGGTCGAGTATAATGGAGTATAACAAAGTCCCCTGGTCGAGTATAGCAAAGTCCCCTGATCGAGTATAACAAAGCCCCCTGATCGAGTATAACATATCCTCTGATCGAGTATAACAAAGTCCTCTGGTCGAGTATGACAAAGTCCCCTGATCAAGTATAAAAAAGTCCCCTGATCGAGTATAACAAAGTCCCCTGATCGAGTATAACAAAGTCTCCTGATCGAGTATAACAAAGTCCCTAGATCAAGCATACCAAAGTCCCCTGATCGATTATAACAAAGTCCCCGGTCCAGCATAGCAAAGGGCCCTGAGCGAGTAAGACAAAGTCCTCTAATCGAGTATAACAGAGCCCCCTGCTCGAGTATAACAAAGTCCCCTGGTCGAGTATAGCAAAGTCCCCTAATCGAGTATAACAAAGCCTCCTGATCGAGTATAACAAAGTCCCCTGATCGAGTATAACAAAGCTCCCTGCACGAGTAAAACAAAGTCCCCTGATCGAGTCTAAAAAAGGCCTCTAATCGAGTATAAGAAAGTCCCCTGATCGAGTATAACAAAGCCGCCTAATCGAGTATAACAAAGTCCCCTGGTCAAGTATAACAAAGTCCCCTGTTCGAGTCTAACAAAGTCCCCTTAACGAGTCTAACAAAGTCCTCTTATCGAGTATAACAAAGTCCCTGATCTAGTATAACAAAGTCCCTAGATGGAGCATACCAAAGTCCCCTGATCGAGTATAACAAAGTCCCCTGATGGAAAATAACAAAGCCCCTTGGATGAGTATAACAAAGTTCCCTCATCGAGTATAGCAACGTTCCCTGATCGAGTATAACAAAGTCTCCTGGTCCAGTATAACAAAGTCCCCTGATCGATGATAACAAAGTCCCCTAATCGAGAATAAAAATGTCCCCTGGTTCAGTGTAACAAAGTCCCTTCATCGAGTATAAAAAAGTCCCCTGGCCCAGTATAACAAAGTCCCTAGATCGAGCATACCAAAGTCCCCTAATCGATTATAACAAAGTCCCCAGGTCGAGTATAGCAAAGGGTCCTGATCGTGTAAGACAAAATCCCCTGATTGAGAATAAGAAAGTCCGCTAATCGAGTATGACAAAGCCCCCTGGATGAGTATAACAAAGTTCCCTGATCGAGTATAACAAAGTCCTCTGGTCGAGTATGACAAAGTCCCCTGGTCGAGTATAACAAAGTTTTCTTATCTAGTATAACAAAGGCCCCTGGTCGAGTATAACAAAGTCCTCTGACCAAGTATAACAAAGTTCCCTAATCGATTATAACAAAGTCCCCTGATCCTAGTATAAAAAAGCCACTTGGACGAGTATAACAAAGTCCCCTGAACCGAGTATAACAAAGTCCCCTGATCGATTATAACAAAATCCCCCGGTCAAGTATAGCAAAGGGCCCTGATCGTGTAAGACAAAATCACCCTGATCGAGTATAAGAAAGTCAACTGATCGAGTATGACGAAGCCCCCTGGATGAGTATAACAAAGTTCCCTGATCGAGTATAACAAAGTCCCCTGATCGAGTATAACAAATTCCCCTGGTCGAGTATGACAAAGCCCCCTGGATGAGTATAACAGTTCCCTGATCGAGTATAACAAAGACTCCTGATCGAGTATAACAAAGTCCCCTGGTCCAGTATAACAAAGTCCCCTGATCGAGTATAACATATCCACTGATCGAGTATAACAACGTCTCCTGGCCTAGTTTAACAAAGTCCCCAGATCGAGGATAACAAAGTGCCCTAATCGATTATAACAAAGTCCCCTAGTCGAGTATGACAAAGGGCCCTGATCGAGTAAGACTAAGTCCCTCATCGAGTATAACAAAGTCCCCTGATCCTAGTATAAAAAAGCCACTTGGACGAGTATAACAAAGTCCCCTGAACCGAGTATAACAAAGTCCCCTGATCGAGTATAACATATCCACTGATCGAGTATCACAAAGTCCCTGGTGGCGTATAACAAAGTTCCCTGGTCGAGTATAACAAAGTTTTCTAATCGAGCATAACAAAGGCCCTTGGTCGAGTAAAACAAAGTCCTCTGATCAAGTATAACAAAGTACCCTGATCTAGTATAACAAAGTCCCCTAATCAAGTAAAACAAAGTCCCCTGATCAAGTATAACAAAGACCCCTGATCGAGTATAACATATCCCCTGATCGAGTATAACAAAGTCCTCTGGTCGAGTATGACAAAGTCCTCTGATCGAGTATAACAAAGTCCCCTGATCGAGTATTACATATCCCCTGATCGAATATAACAAAGTCCCTGGTGGAGTATAACAAAGTCCCCTGATCGAGTATCACAAAGTCTCCTGGTCGAGTATAACAAAGTTTTCTAATCGAGTATAAAAAAACCCATCGTCGAGTATAACAAAGTCCTCTGATCGAATATAACAAATTCCCCTGATCGAGTATAACATATCACCTGATCGAGTATAACAAAGTCCTCTGGTCGAGTATAACAAAGTCCCCTGATCGAGTATAACAATGTCACCTGGTCGAGTATAACAATGTCCCCTGATCGAGTATAACAAAGGCCCCACATCGAGTATAGCAAAGCCCATTGGTCAAATATAGTAAAGTCCACTCATCGAGTATAACAAAGTTCCTCGATCGAGTATAACAAAGGCCTCTGGTCGAGTAAGACAAAGTTCCCTGATCGAGTATAACAAACTCCCCTGGTTGAGTATAACAAAGTCCCCTGATCGAGTATAACATATCCCCTGATTGAGTATAACAAAGTCCTCTGGTCGAGTATAAAAAAGTCCCCTGATCGAGTATAACAAAGTCCCCTGGTTGAGTATAACAAAGTCCCCTCATCGAGTATAACAAAGGTCCCTCATCGAGGATAACAACGTCCATTGGTCAAGTATAAAAGAGATCCCTGGTCGAGTATAACAAAATCCCCTTATCGAGTATAACAAAGGCCCCTGGTCGAGTATAACAAAGTCCCTTGTTCGAGTCTAACAAAAACCCTTATCGAATATAACAAATTCCCCTTTTCGAGTATAACAAAGTCCCCATATCGAGTATAACAAAGTCCCCTAATCGAGTATAACAAAGGTCCCTGGTCGAGTATAACAAAGTTCCCTGATCGATTGTAACAAAAGTCCCCTGATCGAGAATAACAAAGTCCCCTAATCGAGTATAAAAAAGTCCCCTAATCGAGTATAAAAATGTCCCCTGGTCAATTGTAACAAAGTCCCCTGATCGAGTATAACAAAGTCCCCTAATCAAGTATAACAAAGTTCCCTGATCGAGTATAACAAAGGCAGCTCTTCGAGTATAGCAAAGTCCATTGGTCAAATATAGGAAAGTCCACAGATCTAGTATGACAAAGTCCCCTGAATCAAGTATAAAAAAGTCCCCTGGTCGAGTATAAAAAAGTCCCCTGATCGAGTATAACAAAGTCCCCTGGTCGAGTATAGCAAAATCCCCTGATCGAGTATAACAAAGCCCCCTGATCGAGTATAACATATCCTCTGATCGAGTATAACAAAGTCCTCTGGTCGAGTATGACGAAGTCCCCTGATCAAGTATAAAAAAGTCCCCTGGTCGAGTATAACAAAGTCCCCTGATCGAGTATAACAAAGTCCCCTGGTCGAGTATAGCAAAGTCCCCTCATCGAGTATAACAAAGCCCCCTGATCGAGTATAACATATCCTCTGATCGAGAATAACAAAGTCCTCTGGTCGAGTATGAAAAGGCCCCTGGTCGAGTTTAACAAAGTCCCTTGATCGAGTGTAACAAAAGTCCCCTGATCAAGTATAACAAAACTCCCATGGTCGAGTAAAACAAAGTCCCCTAATCAAGTATAAAAATGTCCCCTCGTCCAGTGTAACAAAGTCCCCTGATCGAGTATAAAAAAGTCCCCTGGTCGATTATAGCAAGTCCCCTGGTCGAGTATAACAAAGCCCCCTCATCGAGTAAAACAAAGGCCACTAATCGAGTATAACAAAGTCCCCTGATCGAGTATAACAAAGTCCCCTTTGGAGTATAACAAAGTCCCCTGATCGAGTATAACAAAGTCCCCTAGTTGAGTATAACAAAGTCCCTTGATCATGTATAACATATTCCCTGATTGTGGATAACAAAGTCCTCTGGTCGAGTATAAAAAAGTCCCCTGATCGAGTATAACAAAGTCCCCTGGTCGAGTATAACAAAGTCCCCTCATCGAGTATAACAAAGGCCCCTCATCGAGTATAACAAAGTCCATTGGTCAAGGATAAAAAAGTTCCTTGGTCAAGTATAACAAAGTTCCCTAATCGAGTATAACAAAGTCCCCTGGTCGAGTGTAGCAAAGTCCCCTGATGGAGTATAACAAAGCCTCCTGATCGAGTATAACAAAGTCCCCTAATCGAGTATAACAAAGCCCCCTGCTCGAGTATAACAAAGTCCCCTGATCGAGTCCAAAAAAGGCCTCTAATCGAGTATAACAAAGTCCCCTCATCTAGTATAAAAAAGGCCCCTCATCGAGTATAACAAAGGCCCCTCATTGAGTATAAGAAGGTCCCCTGATCGAGTATAATAAAGCCGCCTAATCGAGCATAACAAAGTCCCCTGGTCGAGTATAACAAAGTCCCCTGTTCGAGTCTAACAAAGTCCCCTTATCTAGTATAACAAATTCCCCTTATCGAGTATAACAAAGTCCCCTTATCGAGTATAACAAAGTCCCCTAATCGAGTATAACAAAGGCCCCGGTCGAGTATAATAAAGTTCCTGATCATAAATAAAATATCTGATCGAGTATAAAGCCTATAGACGAGTATAACAAAGTTCCTCATCGAGTATAACAAATTCTTTATCGAGTATAATGTCCCTTATCGAGTATAACAAAGTCCCTAATCGAGACAACAAAGTCCCCTAGTCGAGTATAACAAAGTCCCTAATCGAGTATAACAAAGGCCCTGGTCGAGTATAGAAGTTCCCTTGATCGAGTAACAAAAAGTCCCTGGATCGAGTATAACAAAGCCCTATAGATTTATATAACAAAGTTCCCTGATCGAGTAAATAAAAGTCCCCTGATCGAGTATATATAAATAAAGCCCTATAGACGAGTATAACAGTTCTATCGAGTATAACAACAAAGTCCCTAGTCGAGTATATCAAAGTCCCCTGGTCCAGTATAACAAAGTCCCCTGATCAAGTATAACATATCCCCTGATAGAGTATAACAACGTCTCCTGGCCCAGTTTAACAAAGTCCCCAGATCGAGCATAACAAAGTCCCCTAATCGAATATAACAAAGTCCCCTGGTCGAGTATAACAAAGGGCCCTGACCGAGTAAGACAAAGTCCCCTGATCGAGCATAACAAAGTCCCCTGATCCTAGTATAACAAAGCCCCCCTGGACGAGTATAACAAAGTCCCCTGAACCGAGTATAACATAGTCCCCTGATCGAGTAAAACATATCCCCTGATCGAGTATAAAAAAGTCCCTGTGGGAGTATAACAAAGTCCTCTGGTCGAGTATAACAAAGTTTTCTAATCGAGTATAACAAAGGCACCTGGTTGAGTATAACAAAGTCCTATGATCAAGTATAACAAAGTCCCCTAATCGAGTAAAACAAAGTCCACTGATCGAGTATAACATATCCCCTGATCGAGTATAACAAAGTCCTCTGGTCGAGTATATCAAAGACCCCTGAACGAGTATAACAAAGTCCCTTTGTCGTGTATAACAAAGCCCAGTGATCGAGTACAACAAAGGCCCCTCATCGAGTATAGCAAAGTCCATTGGTCAAATATAGGAAAGTCCACTGATCGAGTATGACAAAGTCCCCTGATCAAGTATAAAAAAGTCCCATCGTCGAGTATAACAAAGCCCCCTCATCGAGTATAACAAATTCCCCTGGTCGAGTATAGCAAAGTCCCTTGGTCAAGTATAACAAAGCCCCCCTCATCGAGTATAACAAAGGCCTCTAATCGAGTATAACAGAGTCCCTGATTGAGTATAACAAAGTCCCCTGATCGAGTATAACAAAGTCCTCTGGTTGAATACAACAAAGTCCCCTGATCGAGTATTACATATACCCTGATCGAATATAAAAAAGTCCGTTTGCCCAGTATAATAAAGTCCCTAGATTGAGCATACCGAAGTCCACTGATCGATTATAACAAATTCACCGGTCGAGTATAGCAAAGGGCCCTGATCGAGTAACACAAAGTCATCTGAACGAGTATAACAAAGTTTCCTGTTCGAGTATAACAAAGTCCCCTTATTGAGTATAACAAAGTCCCCTAATCGAGTATAACAAAGTCCCCTAATCAAGTATATCAAAACTCCCATGGTCGAGTAAAACAAAGTCCCCTAATAAAGTATAAAAATGTCCCCTGGTACAGTGTAACAAAGTCCCCTGATCGAGTATAAAAAAGTCCCCTGGTCGATTATAGCAAGTCCCCTGGTCGAGTATAACAAAGCCCCCTCATCGAGTATAACAAAGGCCACTAATCGAGTATAACAAAGTCCCCTAATCGAGTATAACAAAGTCCCCTTTAGAGTATAACAAAGTCCCCTGATCGAGTATAACAAAGTCCCCTAGTTGAGTATAACAAAGTCCCTTGATCAAGTATAACATATTCCCTGATTGTGGACAACAAAGTCCTCTGGTCGAGTATAAAAAAGTCCCCTGATCGAAAATAACAAAGTCCCCTGGTCGAGTATAACAAAGTCCCCACATCGAGTATAACAAAGGCCCCTCATCGAGTATAACAAAGTCCATTGGTCAAGGATAAAAAAGTTCCCTGGTCAAGTATAACAAAGTTCCCTAATCGAGTATAACAAAGTCCCCTGGTCGAGTGTAGCAAAGTTCCCTGATCGAGTATAACAAAGCCTCCTGATCGAGTATAACAAAGTCCCCTGATCGAGTATAAGAAAGCCCCCTGCTCGAGTATAACAATGTCCCCTGATCGAGTCCAAAAAAGGCCTCTAATCGAGTATAACAAAGTCCCCTGATCTAGTATAAAAAAGGCCCCTCATCGAGTATAACAAAGGCCCCTCATCGAGTATAAGAAGGTCCCCTGATCGAGTATAATAAAGCCGCCTAATCGGGTATAACACAGTCCCCTGGTCGAGTATAACAAAGTCCCCTGTTCGAGTCTAACAAAGTCCCCTTATCTAGTATAACAAATTCCCCCTATCGAGTATAACAAAGTCCCCTTATCGAGTATAACAAAGTCCCCTAATCGAGTATAACAAAGGCCCCTGGTCGAGTATAACAAAGTTCCCTGATCGAGTGTAACAAAAGTCCCCTGATCGAGTATAACAAAGCCCCATAGACGAGTATAACAAAGTTCCCTCATCGAGTATAAGCAAAGTCCCCTAATCGAGTATAACAAAGTCCCCTGGTCCAGTATAACAAAGTCCCCTGATCAAGTATAACATATCCCCTGATAGAGTATAACAACGTCTCCTGGCACAGTTTAACAAAGTCCCCAGATCGAGCATAACAAAGTCCCCTAATCGATTATAACAAAGTCCCCTGGTCGAGTATAAAAAAGGGCCCTGATCGAGTAAGACAAAGTCCCCTGATCGAGCATCACAAAGTCCCCTGATCCTAGTATAACAAAGCCCCCTGGACGAGTATAACAAAGTCCCCTGAACCGAGTATAACAAAGTCCCCTGATCGAGTAAAACATATCCCTGATCGAGTATAAAAAAGTCCCTGGTGGAGTATAACAAAGTCCCCTGGTCGAGTATAACAAAGTTTTCTAATCGAGTATAACAAAGGCCCCTGGTTGAGTATAACAAAGTCCTATGATCAAGTATAACAAAGCCCCCTAATCGAGTAAAACAAAGTCCCCTGATCGAGTTTAACATATCCCCTGATCGAGTATAACAAAGTCCTCTGGTCGAGTATATCAAAGACCCCTGAACGAGTATAACAAAGTCCCCTGGTCGTGTATAACAAAGCCCAGTGATCGAGTTCAACAAAGGCCCCTCATCGAGTATAGCAAAGTCCATTGGTCAAATATAGGAAAGTCCACTGATCGAGTATGACAAAGTCCCCTGATCAAGTATAAAAAAGTCCCCTCGTCGAGTATAACAAAGCAACTCATCGAGTATAACAAATTCCCCTGGTCGAGTATAGCAAAGTCCCCTGGTCGAGTATAACAAAGCCCTCCTCATCGAGTATAACAAAGGCCTCAAATCGAGTATAACAGAGTCCCCTGATTGAGTATAATAAAGTCCCCTGATCGAGTATAAGAAAGTCCTCTGGTTGAGTACAACAAAGTCCCCTGATCGAGTATAACATATCCCCTGATCGAATATAAAAAAGTCCGTTTGCCCAGTATAATAAAGTCCCTAGATCGAGCATACCAAAGTCCACTGATCGATTATAACAAAGTCCCCCGGTCGAGTATAGCAAAGGGCCCTGATGGAGTAAGACAAAGTCATCTGAACGAGTATAACAAAGTTTCCTGATCGAGAATAACATATCCCCTGATCGAGTATAACAACGTCTCCTGGCCCAGTTTAACAAAGTGCCCAGATCGAGCATAACAAAGTCCCCTAATCGATTATAACAAAGTCCCCTAGTCGAGTATAACAAAGGGCCCTGATTGAGTAAGACAAAGTCCCCTCATCGAGTATAACAAAGTCCTTTGATCCTAGTATAACAATGCCCCCTGGACGAGTATAACAAAGTCCCCTCTACCGAGTATAACAAAGTCCCTTGATCGAGTATAACATATCCCCTGATCAAGTATAACAAAGGCCCTGGTGGAGTATAACAAAGTCCCCTGGTCGAGTATAACAAAGTTTTCTAATCGAGCATAACAAAGGCCCCTCGTCGAGTATAACAAAGTCCTCTGATCAAGTATAACAAAGACCCCTAATCGAGTATAACAAAGTCCCCTAATCAAGTATAACAATGTCCCCTGATCGAGTATAACAAAGTCCCCTCATCGAGTATAACATATCCCCTGATCGAGTATAACAAAGTCCCCTGATCGAGTATAACAAAGTCCCCTGGTCGAGTATAACAAAACCCTCTCATCAAATATAACAAAGGCCCCTAATCGAGTATAACAAAGTCCCCTGAATGAGTATAACAAAGCCCTCTGGTTGAGTATAACAAAGTCCCCTGATCGAGTATAACATATCCCCTGATCGAGTATATCAAAGTCCTCTGGTCGTGTATAACAAAGTCCCCTGATCGAGTATAACAAAGGCCCCTCATTGAGTAGAACAAAGTCCATTGGTCAAGTATAAAAAAGTCCCCTGGTTCGAGTATAACAAAGTCCCCTAATCGAATATAACAAAGTCCTCTGGTCGAGTATAAAAAAGTCCCCTGATCGAGTATAACAAAGTCCCTGCTCGAGTATAACAAAGTCCCCTCATCGAGTATAACAAAGTCCCCTAATCGAATATAACAAAGTCCTCTGGTCAAGTATAAAAAAGTCCCCTGGTCGAGTATAACAAAGTCCCCGGTTCGTGTATAACAAAGTCCCCTGGTCGAGTATAGCAAAGTTCCCTGATCAAGTATAACAAAGCCTCCTGATCGAGGATAACAAAGTCCCCTGGTCGAATATAACAAAGCCCCCTTGCTCGAGTATAAAAAAGTTCCCTGGTCGAGTAAGACAAAGTCCCCTGATCGAGTATAACAAAGGCCCCTCATCGAGTCCAAAAAAGGCCCCTCATTGAGTATAAGAAAGTCCCCTGATCGAGTATAACAAAGCCGCCTAATCGAGTATAACAAAGTCCCCTGGTCGAGTATAACAAAGTTCCCTGTTCGAGTATAACAAAGTCCCCTGGTCGAGTATAGCAAAGTCCCCTGATCGAATATAACAAAGCCTCCTGATCGAGTATAACAAAGCCTCCTGCTCGAGTATAACAAAGTCCCCTGGTCGAGTATAGCAAAGTCCCCTGATCGAGTATAACAAAGCCTCCTGATCGAGTATAACAAAGTCCCCTGATCGAGTATAACAAAGCCCCCTGCTCGAGTATAACAAAGTCCCCTAATCGAGTCCAAAAAAGGCCTCTAATCGAGTATAACAAAGTCCCCTGATCTAGTATAACAAAGGCTCCTTATCGAGTATAACAAAGTCCCCTGGTCGAGTATAACAAAGGTTCCTCATCGAGTAAGACAAAGTCCCCTCATCGAGTTTAACAAAGTCCTCTGATGCTAGTATAACAAAGCCCCCTGGACGAGTATAATAAAGTCCCCTAATCGAGTCCAAAAAAGGCCTCAAATCGAGTATAACAAAGTCCCCTGATCTAGTATAACAAAGGCCCCTGATCGAGTATAACAAAGGCCCCTCATCGAGTTTAAGAAAGTCCCCTGATCGAGTATAACAAAGCCGCCTAATCGAGTATAACAAAGTCCCCTGATCGAGTATAACAAAGTCCCCTCATCGAGTATAACAAAGCCTCCTGATCGTGTATAACAAAGTCCCCTAATCGAGTATAACAAAGGCCCCTCATGGAGTATAACAAAGTTCATTGGTCAAGTATAAAAAAGTTCTCTGGTCGAGAATAACAAAGCCCCCTGTTCGAGTATAACAAAGTCCCCTCGTCGAGTATAGCAAACTCCCCTGATCGAATAAAACAAAGCCTCCTGATCGATTATAACAAACTCCCCTAATCGAGTATAAGAAAGCCCGCTGGTCGAGTATAACAAAGTCCTCTGGTCGAGTATAGTAAAATCCCCTGACCGAGTATAACAAAGCCTCCTGATCGAGTATAACAAAGTCCCCTGATCGAGTATAACAAAGCCCCCTACTCGAGTATAACAAAGTCCCCTAATCGAGTCCAAAAAAGGCCTCTAATCGAGTATAACAAAGACCCCTGATCTAGTATAACAAAGGCCCCTGATCGAGTATAACAAAGGCCCCTCATCGAGTTTAAGAAAGTCCCCTGATCGAGTATAACAAAGCCGCCTGATCGAGTATAACAAAGTCCCCTGGTCGAGTATAACAAAGTCCCCTGTTCGAGTCTAACAAAGTCCCCTTTTCGAGTATAACAAATTCCCCTTATCGAGTATAACAAAGTCCCCATATCGAGTATAACAAAGTCCCCTAATCGAGTATAATAAAGGCCCCTTGTCGAGTATAACAAAGTCCCCTGATCGAGTGTAACAAAAGTCCCCTAATCGAGTATAACAAAGTCCCCTAATCGAGTATAAAAATGTCCTCTGGGCCAGTGTAACAAAGTCCCCTGATCGAGTATAAAAAAGTCCCCTTGCCCAGAAAAACAAAGTCCCTAGATCGAGCATACCAAAGACCCCTCATCGATTATAACAAAGTCCCCTTGTCGAGTATAGCAAAGGGCCCTGATCGAGTAAGACAAAGTCCCCTGATCGAGTATAACAAAGTCCCCTGATCGAGTATAACAAAACCCCTTGGATGAGTATAACAAAGTTTCCTAATCGAGTATAACAAAGTCCCCAGATCGAGTATAACAAAGTCCCCTGCTACAGTATAACAAAGTCCCCTGATCGAGTATAACATATCCCCTGATCGAGTATAACAACGTCTCCTGGCCCAGTTTAACAAAGTCCCCAGATCGAGCATAACAAAGTCCCCTAATCGATTATAACAAAGTCCCCTGGTCGAGTATAACAAAGGGCCCTGATCGAGTAAGACAAAGTCCCCTCATCGAGTATAACCTAGTCCTCTGATGCTAGTATAACAAAGCCCCTTGGACGAGTATAACAAAGTCCCCTGAACCGAGTATAACAAAGTCCCCTGATCGAGTACAACATATCCCCTGATCGAGTATAACAAGTCCCTGGTGGAGTATATTAAAGTCCCCTGGTCGAGTATAACAAAGTTTTCTAATCGAGCATAACAAAGGCCCCTGGTCGAGTAAAACAAAGTCCTCTGATCAAGTATAACAAAGTCCCCTGATCGAGAATAACAAAGTCCCCTAATCAAGTATAACAAAGTCCCCTGACCGAGTATAACAAAGTCCCCTGATCGAGTATAACATATCCCCTCATCGAGTATAACAAAGTCCCCTGGTCGAGTATAACAAAGTCCCCTGATCGAGTATAACAAAGACCCCTCATCGAGTATGGCAAAGTCCATCGGTCAAATATAGGAAAGTCCACTGATCGAGTATGACAAAGTCCCCTGATCAAGTATAAAAAAGTCCCTTGGTCGAGTATAACAAAGTCCCCTGATCGAGTATAACAAAGTCCCCTGGTCGAGTATAACAAAACCCCCTCATCAAGTATAACAAAGGCCCCTAATCGAGTATAACAAAGTCCCCTGATTGAGAATAACAAAGTCCACTGATCGAGTATAACAAAGTCCTCCGGTTGAGTATAACAAAGTCCCGTGATCGAGTATAACATATCCCCTGATAGAGTATAACAAAGTCCACTGGTCGAGTATAAAAAAGTCCCCTATTCGAGTATAACAAAGTCCCCTGGTCGAGTATAACAAAGTCCCCTGTTCGAGTCTAACAAAGTCCCCTTATCGAGTATAACAAATTCCCCTTATCGAGTATAACAGAGTCCCCATATCGAGTATAACAAAGTCCCCTAATCGAGTATAATAAAGGCCCTTTGTCGAGTATAACAAAGTCCCCTGATCGAGTGTAACAAAAGTCCCCTAATCGAGTATAACAAAGTCCCCTAATCGAGTATAAAAATGTCCTCTGGACCAGTGTAACAAAGTCCCCTGATCGAGTATAAAAAAGTCCCCTTGCCCAGAATAACAAAGTCCCTAGATCGAGCATACCAAAGACCCCTGATCGATTATAACAAAGTCCCCTGGTCGAGTATAGCAAAGGGCCCTGATCGAGTAAGACAAAGTCCCCTGATCGAGTATAACAAAGTCCCCTGATCGCGTATAACAAAACCCCTTGGATGAGTATATCAAAGTTTCCTAATCGAGTATAACAAAGTCCCCAGATCGAGTATAACAAAGTCCCCTGCTACAGTATAACAAAGTCCCCTGATCGAGTATAACATATCCCCTGATCGAGTATAACAATGTCTCCTGGCCCAGTTTAACAAAGTCCCCAGATCGAGCATAACAAAGTCCCCTAATCGATTATAACAAAGTCCCCTGGGCGAGTATAACAAAGGGCCCTGATCGAGTAAGACAAAGTCCCCTCATCGAGTATAACCTAGTCCTCTGATGCTAGTATAACAAAGCCCCTTGGACGAGTATAACAAAGTCCCCTGAACCGAGTATAACAAAGTCCCCTGATCGAGTACAACATATCCCCTGATCGAGTATAACAAGTCCCTGGTGGTGTATATTAAAGTCCCCTGGTCGAGTATAACAAAATTTTCTAATCGAGCATAACAAAGGCCCCTTGTCGAGTATAACAAAGTCCTCTGATCAAGTATAACAAAGTCCCCTGATCGAGAATAACAAAGTCCCCTAATCAAGTATAACAAAGTCCCCTGATCCAGGTATAACAAAAGTCCCTGATCGAGTATAACAAAGTCCCCTGATCGAGTATAACAAAGTCCCCTGAACGATTATAACAAAGTCCCCTGGTCGAGTATAACAAAGGACCCTCATCGAGTATAAGAAAGTCCCCTGATCAAGTATTACAAAGTCCCCGCAACGAGTATAACAAAGTCCCCTGATCGAGTATAACAAATGTCCCTGATCGAGTATAACAAAGCCCCCTGATCGAGTACAACAAAGTCCCCATATCGAGTTTAACAAAGGCCCCTAATCAAGTATAACAAAGTCCCCTGAACGAGTATAACAAAATCCCCAGATCGAGAATAACAAAGTCCGCTGATCGAGTATAACAAGGATCCTCCGGTTGGAGTATAACAAAGTCCGTGATCGAGAGTATAACTTGCCAATATCCCCTGATAGAGTATAACAAAGTCCTCTGCTCGAGTATAAAAAAGTCCCCTAATCGAGTATAACAAAGTCCCTGCTCGAGTATAACAAATGCCCCTGATCGACTATAACAAAGGGCTTTCATCGAGTATAAGAAAGTCCATTGGTCAAGTATAAAAAAGTCCCCTGGTCGAGTATAACAAAGTCCCCTCATCGTGTATAACAAAGTCCCCTGGTCGAGTATAGCAAAGTCCCATGATCAAGTATAACAAAGCCTTCTGATCTAGTATAACAAAGTCCCCTGATCGAATATAACAAAGCCCCCTGCACGAGTATAAGAAAGTCCTCTGATCGAGTATAACAAAGTCTCCTGATCGAGTATTACAAAGGCCCCTCATCGAGTCCAAAAAAGGCCCCTAATCAAGTATAACAAAGTCCCCTGATCGAGTATAACAAAGTCCCCTAATCGAGTATAACAAAGCCCCCTGGACGAGTATAACAAAGTTCCCTGATCGAGTTTAACAAAGTCCCATGATCGAGTATAACAAAGCCCCTGGTCCAGTATAACAAAGTCCCCTGATCGAGTATAACATATCCCCTGATCGTGTATTACAAAGTCTCCTGGCCCAGTATAACAAAGTCCCCAGATCGAGCGTAACAAAGTCCCCTAATCGACTATAACAAAGTCCCCAGGTCGAGTATAACAAAGGCCCTGATCGAATGAGACAAAGTCCCCTGATCGAGTATAACAAAGTCCCCTGATCGAGTATAACAAAGCTCCCTGGACGAGTATAACAACAACCCCTGATCATGTATAACAAAGTCCCCTGATCGAGTATTACATATCCCCTGATCGAATATAACAAAGTCCCTGGTGGAGTATAACAAAGTCCCCTGATCGAGTATCACAAAGGCCACTAATCGAGTATAACAAAGTCTCCTGATCGAGTATAACAAAGGCCCCTGGTCGAGTATAACAAAGTCCCCTGATCGAGTGTAACAAAAGTCCCCTGACCAAGTATAAAAAAGTCCCTGATCGAGTATAAAAATGTCCCCTGGTCCAGTATAACAAAGTACCCTGATCGAGTATAAAAAAGTTCCCTGGCCCAGTATAACAAAGTCCCTAGATCGAGCATACCAAAGTTCCCTGATCGAGTATAACAAAGTCCTGATCGGTATAACAAAGCCCCCCCTAAACTTAGTATAACAAGTTCCACCACTCAAGTATAAAGTTCCCTAATCAGCAGGTATAATAAAGCCCTGGTCCAGTAACCAAGAGTCCCTGATCCAAGTATAACATATCCCTGATGAGAGTATAACAAAGTCCTCTCTGATTAGGAAGTATAACAAAGGCCCCTGATTGAGTAAGACAAAGTCCCCTGATTGAGCATCACAAAGTCCCCTGAACCGAGTATAACAAAGTCCCCTGATCGAGTAAAACATATCCCCTGATCGAGTATAAAAAAGTCCCTGGTGGAGTATAACAAAGTCCCCTGGTCGAGTGTAACAAAGTTTTCTAATCGAGTATAACAAAGGACCCTGGTTGAGTATAACAAAGTCCTCTGATCAAGTATAACAAAGTCCCCTAATCGAGTTAAACAAAGTCCCCTGATCGAGTATAACATATCCCCTGATCGAGTATAACAAAGTCCTCTGGTCGAGTATAACAAAGACCCCTGAACGAGTATAACAAAGTCCCCTGGTCGTGTATAACAAAGTCCAGTGATCGAGTATAACAAAGGCCCCTCATCGAGTATAGCAAAGTCCATTGGTCAAATAGAGAAAAGTCCACTGATCGAGTATGACAAAGTCCCCTGATCAAGTATAAAAAAGTCCCCTCGTCGAGTATAACAAAGCCCCCTGATCGATTATAACAAAGTCCCCAGATCGAGCATAACAATGTCCCCTAATCGATTACAACAAAGTCCCCTGTTCGAGTATAACAAAGGGCCCTGATCGAGTAAGACATAGTCCCCATCGAGCATAACAAAGTCCCCTAATCGATTATAACAAAGTCCCCTGGTCGAGTATAACAAAGTCCCTTGATCGAGTATAACAAAGTCCATTGGTCAAATATAGGAAAGTCCACTGATCGAGTATAACAAAGTCCCAGATCGCACATAACAAAGTCCCCTGATCGATTATAAAAAGTTCCCTGGTCGAATATAGCAAAGGGACTGATCGAGTAAGACAAAGTCCCCTGATCGAGTATAACACAGTCCCCTAATCGAGTATAACAAAGCCCCCTGGGCGAGTATAACAACGTTCCCTGATCGAGTATTACAAAGTCTCATGGCCCAGTATAACAAAGTCCCCTCGAGTATAAAAAAGGCCCTGATCGAGTAAGACAAAATCCCCTGATCCAGTATAACAAAGTCCCCTAATCGAGTATGATAAAGCCGCCTACTCGAGTATAACAAAGTCCCCTGGTCGAGTGTAGCAAAGTCCACTGAAGGAGTATAACAAAGCCTCCACATCGAGTATAAGAAAGTCCCCTGATCGAGTATAACAAAGCCGCTTAATCGAGAATAACAAAGTCCCCTGGTCGAGTATAGCAAAGTCCCCTGTTCGAGTCTAACAAAGTCCCCTTATCGAGTATAACAAATTCCCCTTATCGAATATAACAAAGTCCCCTTATCGAGTATAACAAAGTCCCCTAATCGAGAATAACAAAGGTCCCTGGTCGAGTATAACAAAGTTCCCTGATCGAGTGTAACAAAAGTCCCCTGATCGAGAATAACAAAGTCCCATAATCAAGTATAAAAATATCCCCTGGTCTAGTGTAACAAAGTCCCCTGATCGAGTATAACAAAGTCCCCTAATCAAGTATGACAAAGTCCCCTGATCAAGTATAACAAAGGCCCCTCATAGAATATAACAAAGTCCATTGGTCAAATAAGGAATGTCCACAGATCGAGTATGACAAAGTCCCCTGATCAAGTATAAAAAAGTCCCCTGGTCGAGTATAGCAATGTCCCCTGGTCGAGTATAACAAAGTCCCTTGATCGAGTGTAACAAAAGTCCCCTGATCAAGTATAACAAAACTCCCCTGATCGAGTAAAACAAAGTCCCCTAATCAAGTATAAAAATGTCCCTTGGTCCAGTGTAACAAAGTCCCCTTATCGAGTATAACAATTTCCCCTAATCAAGTATAACAAAGTCCCCTAATCAGGTATAACAAAGCCCCCTGATCGAGTATAACATATCCTCTGATCGAGTATAACAAAGTCCTCTGGTCGAATATGACAAAGGCCCCTGGTCGAGTATAACAAAGTCCCTTGATCGAGTGTAACAAAAGTCCCCTGATCGCGCATAACAAAGTCCCCTGATCGATTATAAAAAGTTCCCTGGTCGAGTATAGCAAAGGGACTGATCGAGTAAGACAAAGTCCCCTGCTCGAGTATAACACAGTCCCCTAATCGAGTATAACAAAGCCCCCTGGGCGAGTATAACAACGTTCCCTGATCGAGTATTACAAAGTCTCATGGCCCAGTATAACAAAGTCCCTCGAGTATAAAAAAGGCCCTGATCGAGTAAGACAAAATCCCCTGATCGAGTATAACAAAGTCCCCTCATCGAGTATGATAAAGCCGCCTACTCGAGTATAACAAAGTCCCCTGGTCGAGTGTAGCAAAGTCCACTGAAGGAGTATAACAAAGCCTCCACATCGAGTATAAGAAAAGTCCCTGATCGAGTATAACAAAGCCGTAATCAGAGTACCAACAAAGTCCCCTGGTCGAGTATAGCAAAGTCCCTGTTCGAGGTCTAACAAGTCCCCCTTATCAGAGTATAACAAGTTCCTTATCGAATATAACAAGAGTCCTTATCCCAGGTATAACCAAAGTCCCTAATCCCGAGTATAACAAGGTCCCTGGTCGGAGTATAACAAAGAGTTCCCTGATCCGAGTGTAACCAAGGAATCACACCCTGATCCCGAGTAAAACAAAGTCCCCTAATCAAGTATAAAAATGTCCTTTGGTCCAGTGTAACAAAGTCCCCTGATCGAGTATAAAAATTTCCCCTAATCAAGTATAACAAAGTCCCCTGATCAAGTATAACAAAGGCCCCTCATAGAGTATAACAAAGTCCATTGCTCAAATATAGGAAAGTCCACAGATCGAGTATGACAAGGTCCCCTGATCAGGTATAACAAAGCCCCCTGATCGAGTATAACATATCCTCTGATCGAGTATAACAAAGTCCTCTGGTCGAATATGACCGAGGCCCTGGTCCTGAGTATAACCGAGAATCCCTTGATCATAGGTGTAACAAAAGTCCCTGATCGCGCATAACAAGTCCCTGATCGATTATAAAAAGTTCCTGGTCGAGTATAGCAAGGGACTGATCCGGAAGTAAGACAAGTCCCTGCTCGAGTATAACACGGTCCCTAATCCCGAGTATAACAAAAGCCCCCCTGGGCGGCGAGTTATAACAACGTTCCCTGATCCGAGTATTACAAGTCTCATGGCCCAGTGTAACAAAGTCCCCTCGAGTATAAAAAAGGCCCTGATCGAGTAAGACAAAATCCCCTGATCGAGTATAACAAAGTCCCCTAATCGAGTATGATAAAGCCGCCTACTCGAGTATAACAAAGTCCCCTGGTCGAGTGCAGCAAAGTCCACTGAAGGAGTATAACAAAGCCTCCACATCGAGTATAAGAAAGTCCAATGATCGAGTATAACAAAGCCGCTTAATCGAGTATAACAAAGTCCCCTGGTCGAGTATAGCAAAGTCCCCTGTTCGAGTCTAACAAAGTCCCCTTATCGAGTATAACAAATTCCCCTTATCGAATATAACAAAGTCCCCTTATCGAGTATAACAAAGTCCCCTAATCGAGTATAACAAAGGTCCCTGGTCGAGTATAACAAAGTTCCCTGATCGAG